>NW_005199649.1:26203-50714 GCF_000372725.1 Emiliania huxleyi CCMP1516 | reverse complement strand
GGAAGGGGGAAAAAAGGGGGGGAACGAAGGAAAAGGTGGGAGCGGAAAGGAAAGGGTAAAAAAAGAGGATAGAGCATGCGAGTTTACATCATGAAGTATCGCTAGAGGAAAACCCAACCCCAGGGCGCGCGCTCGGCGGCCAGCGCGGGCCACTCAACATCGCCGTCGAACTCCTCCGAGATGGCGCCGAGCAGCAGCTCCTGCCCCGCGCAGAGCATGGCGGACTCGTCGCGGGTGGCTGGCTCGGGCTCGACGACCTTCCAGGAGCCGTCGAGCCAGATGGGCCGCCTCGCGACCACGACGCGGGCAACCTCGCCCAGCATGGCGGTGCGGCTGGAGCGAGGTGCCGCCGCCTCGCCCTCGCCCTCGTCGGCCGCGTCGCAGGAGGCCGGCGCGGCGGCCCTGGCCAGAAAGTCAAGTTGCGCCTCGATGAGTCGCTCCGTGCCCGTGCGCTTGTGCATTTCGGCCACGTCGCTCACGTTTAGCCCCGGCTTCTTGTTTGCTCGAGCGGCGGCAGACTCGCCGGCCGTCTTGCGCCGATACCAAGGGTGCGCAGGGCCCGAGGGCCCGTAGCGGCCAGAGAGGCCGCTGCGATGGCCAGACAGGCGCCGCTCGAGCCGCTTGGACGCCTTCGCCCGGCCGCTCTGCGGCTGAGACGGGATTGAGCGCTGGGCGGCAATGGGACGAGCCACTGCCCACGAGCCAGCAGACCACCACATCGCTCGTCCCCCAGGACCGCCGAGCCACAGGTTGTGCTCGGGCATTGGCGTCCACCCGTTTGTCGACAGCAGCTTGGCAACGCCGGCGTGGCCCCGCACTTGCGCGTAGAAGATGGCGGACCTCCCCTCACTGTCGGGCGCGTTGGGGAGCGGCGGCGAGTCTCCGGCTAGCAGGGTGGCGCAGCGCTTGATGTCTCCCTCCGCCGCGGCAGCGTGGAGCTCCGAGTCGACCATATATGTGGTGAAGCTGTCCAAGAAGGTCGCGTCCAGCTCCTGTCGCGCCGAGTCTACCTTGACAAAAAAATGGCATTTTTTCAGCCCGTCACCCGACACCGATCATCCGGCTCGCTGGGTGCGCTTCTTAGCTCCCCGGCCCTGGATGTGAAGACGGTCGACCATATGGTGGTGAGCTGTCCAAGAAGGTCGCGTCCAGCTCCAAGAAGGCCGGCTCCTCTCGACAAAAAAAGCAGGGTGATGTCTCCCCGGCCCTGCACGGCACAGTCGCTGGTCTGGTGGCTGCCAGCCCGACTCTGGCGGGATTTCTCGCGGACCGTTTGTCAGGGGACGGTCTCGTTGGACATTTGTCAGGGAGAGACGGTCTCTCTCGCGATGTCTGCACCGCCACGCCGCCGCTCGCGCCGCCTCGCCACCGCCTCCTCCGCCGCCGCACACCCGCCAGACACGCCGCCGCCCGCCCGCCTCCTCGACCTCCCCACGGACCTCCTCGAGCGCGCCCTCTCTCGCTGCGACAGCCCCACCGACATCGCTCGCGTCGCGGCCGTCTCGCTGCTCTTCCACGCCTCGCTGGCGCTGGAGGGCATCCGCTTGTGGGCGCAAGAGCGCGGCTTCGAGCTGCCCGCGCAGCCAGAGGGCGAGAGCTGCGCCGTGCGGTGGCTGTGCTTCGCTGCGTTGCTGTGCGAGTCCAACCCGCCGGCGAGGGCGGCGGCAGGCCAACAATATAGCGTTTTCATCGACGGCGAGGGGCGGCTCTCATCGTGCGGAAAGGCTGAGAGCTGTGGCCTTGGCGAGATGCCGGGCATTCTCGGGCACGGCGAGGGCGTGACGCAGCTCAACACGCCAACCCGCCTCCCTTCGCCGCTGGGCGGCGAGCGCGCCGTGAGCGTGTCGGCTGGAACCGGGTCCAACCTTGCCCTCACCAGCAGCGGCGCCGTTTGGAGCTGGGGCCAGGGAGGCTGGGGCGCGCTGGGCCACGGCGACGAGCAGACCCAGCCGATGCCAAAGAACGTCGAGGCCTTTGCTGGCCAGCGCGTCGTCGCTGTGTCGGCTGGACGCGTCCACAGCCTCGCCATCACCGCTGACGGCGCCGTCTGGAGCTGGGGTTGGGATTCCGAAGGCCAGTTGGGCCACGACGACCAGCAGCACCAGCGGCTGCCGATGAGGGTCGAGGCCTTGGCGGGGCAGCGCGTCGTCGCTGTGTCCGCTGGAGCTGTGCACAGCTTCGCCATTACCGCTGACGGCGCCGTCTGGAGCTGGGGCGGTGGATTGTTCGGTAGGCTGGGCCACGGCGACCAGCAGTGGCAGCCGCTGCCGAAAAAGATCGAGGCCTTTGCTGGGCGGCGCGTCGTTGCCGTGTCGGCGGGAGCTAACCACAGCCTCGCCGTCACCGCAGACGGCGCTGTCTGGAGCTGGGGCTGGGGATGCTTTGGCCGGTTGGGCCACGGCGACCCGCAGGAGCCTTTGGCGAGCTCCAGTGGAGCCTTTGGCGAGCTGGGCCACGGCGACGAGCAGGACCAGCTGCTGCCCAAGAAGATCGAGGCTTTGGCTGGCCAGCGTGTCGTCGCTGTGTCGGCTGCAGGCTTCCACAGCTTCGCCATCACCGCCGACAGCAACCTCTGGAGCTGGGGCAGTGGTCTCCATGGCTGGCTGGGCCACGGCGACGATCAGACCCAGCTGCTGCCGAGGAAGGTCGAGGCCTTTGCGGGGAAGTGCGTCGTCGCTGTGTCGGCTGGAGCATACCACAACCTCGCCCGCACGGGCGATGGCGCTGTTTTTGCCTGGGGCAAGGGCCCTCTCCATGGCCTAGGACACGGAGAGGACCTGTCGGACCAGCTGCTGCCCAAGAAGGTCGAGGGGCGGGCGTCGGGGCAGTGATGAGAAGGGCGAATTGGCTCAGTGTAGCGCGTGTGGGCGACCGCCCTCCGGCCCGTGCCTGCCGCGTGCGCGCCCCGGCCGCCTGGGCCATGGCCATGGCCGTGGCCGGTGGGGCACTCGCCACTCGTCATTCAGAACACACGTCTCCCCAACGCCGGCGAAAGCGAAACAACGCGAGAACGCTCGCGTAAAATAACGTCTAAAGATCGCAATACTACCACCATTGATCGTCAGGTGGGTTCAAAATACAGGTCGCCCGAGCCCCGTGCGCCGCCGCGCTCTCTCCTCCACAACACACACAAGGAGACAAGCGAGTCCGGTCACACAGTCCGTGTCACGCGTGCGCTCCCTCTCTGGCGCGCGTGATATGTGGACCCCAGAGAGAGAGAGAGAGAGAGTAACACCCGTGGCGCGCGCAAACCGCGGCCCCGCAAGACGGGCGCTGTGGCCCGCGCTCCACAATAGCCGTAATTCATTGTCCGGTCTCGCGTCTCGAGCCATCTCGTCGCAACAGCCGTTGCTCTCCCCCCCCCCCCCCCCTCCTCCAACCCGCCTCTCGCGACCGCCTCCGCGCCGGGTGTCCCCTCGCGAGAGCTGGGCTCAGCAGCCCGGCACCTTGCCGCCGTGCTCGTCCCGGATGTACCTACTCGCGCCGTCGGCGCGTCAGCGCGCGCCCGGACTATGTGGAGCTCGCGCCGCCGCTACGCCGCTCACTCAATCAAGTCTGCGATGGAGGTGAGGACGAGCCCATGCTGCTCGCAGAAAGGGATCAGGTCTGCCACCCTCGCCTGCGGACGGGCGAGGGGGGCGAAGCGCGCTCAGAGGCCTCTCCCCGCCGCCCGCCGCACTGTGAACGCATGGCTATCAGTCGGCGCGTGCAGGGGCGCGCCATGCTGCCGTCGTCGTTGACCACTTCGCACAGCACGCCCGCCGGCTGCAGCCCCGCCAGCCGGCAGAGGTCCCCCGCCGCCTAGGAAGGCGCGGAGAAGGTGCACGGAAACGTCCGCCCGTCGGCCAGAGGGGGTGCGCATGCGCCTCGGTGTGTCCGTCGCGCTCGAGCACGCCGCCCGCTCTGGCGCGCAGTGGGAAGACGTGGCCGGGTCGGTTGAAAGCCTCCGGGCCGAGCGCCTGCACGCGGGGGAAAGGGGAGGCGCCGCTCGGCAGCGGCGCGGCTCGGGTGCCGAAGCGGCGAGGGCGCACCGGGTCCGCGAGAGCGCGGAAGGTGGCTGCGCGCTCGGCGGCGGAGATGCCCGTCGTGGTCCCCGCCTTGAGGTCGACGGACACCGTGAAGGCGGTCCCCTTTGGGTCCTGGTTGCGAGAGACCATGGGCGGAAGCCGCAGGTCGTCGCAGCGCTCGCCGGGCAGCGCGACGCATATCACGCCAGAGGAGTGGCGCACGACGAAACCGACCGTCTCGGCCGTCGCCATCTCGCCGGCGAGGATCAGGTCGCCCTCGTTCTCCCGCGACTCGTCATCTGTCACCACGATGGGCTGACCGCGCCTCATCGCCTCGATCGCCGCGACGACGCTCGCGCGCCCAAACTCGCCCGGCCTAGGGCGCTCGACCGCGGGCGCCGCCAGTCCGGTGGTGGGAGCGACCATCGTCGTCATCGCGGCGGCGAGCATGCCCGCGAGGAGAGTGGAGCACATGTACGCTTGACTGGTTGGCAACGTGATCTGATCACGCGCGACCGTCTCGTCGTCGGCACCCTTGGGAGGCACCCTGAAGAAGAAACCGCACTCTGGGTATATTTCCCGCAATCCAGATTTTTTTCTTTTTTGATTGGGCGGCGCAGACCGCGTCGTGATGTACACGTGTCTCGCCCTCGCCCTCGCCCTGTCACCGCGCAGCTTGTCCGTCCGGAGACGAGCCTCGGCCGCGCAGAGCCGCCGCTGCGGGCCGCCCGTCGGCGCCGCGGATGTCGACATCTATGGCCGTGCGGTGCTGGCGCCGCTCGAGGCGTCCGCGTCGACGGCAGAGCCGGTGGTCAAGGTGTACTCGGTGCACTGCTCCGTCAACGTTGCCATGCCGTGGAGCAACAAGCCGCAGGAGGAGAGCACCGGCTCCGGCTTCACGATGCGGCAGCAGCACGACGGCCAACTCGTCATCCTGACAAACGCCCACTGTGTGGCGGATGCGACGTACGTGGAGGTGCGTAAGGCGGGCGACTCGCAGAAGCACGTGGCGCAGGTGGCGCGCATCGCGCACGAGTGCGACCTCGCCACTCTCACCGTGTCGGACGACGCCTTTTGGGAGGGCGTCGAGCCGCTCGAGTTTGGTCCGATGCCGTCGCTGCAGGACGAGGTTTCGGTGGTGGGGTACCCGGAAGGAGGCGAGGGCGTCTCGGTCACGCAGGGCGTCGTCTCGCGCATCGAGATCCAGCGGTACGCCCACTCGGGCGCCAACCTGCTCGCGGTGCAGATCGACGCCGCCATCAACCCTGGCAACAGCGGCGGGCCCGCCCTCAACGCCGACGGTGACGTGATCGGCGTCGCCTTCCAGAACCAGCTCGACTCGCAAAACATCGGGTACGTCATCCCCGCGCCCATCATCGCCCACTACCTCGTCGACGACGCCCCCTCCGACCCGCGCCGCCCCGCCGGCTTCCCCTCGCTCGGCATCTTCTGGCAGGCCCCTCGACCAGCCGCACGCTCTTCTCGCCGCTGTCTGCTGCGATGTGTGACGACGGTGATTGTTGTCAGGCCCTCGACAACCCGCAGCTGCGAGCCTACCTCGGCATGGAGGGGCGCACCGGCGTCCGCATCCGCGGCGTCGCGCCCACCGCGCCCGCCGCGGCGCTCCTCCGGACAGGCGACGTCCTCCTCGAGCCGGACGGCTCTCAGTCGTGACTTGCTCCTTCATCTGCGAACCAACTGCCAGGCGACGTCCTCCTCGAGCTGGACGGGCACGCCATCGCCAACGACGGCTCTTTTGCCATCGGGGGGCAGGAGCGCCTCCTCGAGCCAACCACCCGCCTCCTCGAGCCAACCACCGCCTCCTCGAGCCAACCACCCGCCCCACCAACCAACCACCCGCACCCGCGCCCTCCCTCCGCGCCCCGACACCCCCCTCGGCGGACAGGAGCGGCTCTCCTTTGCGCACCTGATACACCTCAAGTTTGCGCACCAGACCATCGGCCTGCGCGTGCTGCGCGCGGGAGAGGCGCGCCACACGCACCTTGTCGCCCCGCGAGACGCGCCCGCGCTTGCTCGTCTCCCTCTGCCTCCGCCTCCGCCTCCCCCGCCACCTCCGCCACCTCCTCCTCCTCCTCCTCCCCCGCCACCCCCACCACCACCTCCTCCTCCTCCTCCTCCACCACCACCAACCACCACCGCCTCGCAGGAGCTCGAGCTCGAGGTTAATTATATGTATTATTTAATTCTAGTATATTTAATGAGCAGGAGCTCGAGCTCGAGGTTAATTATATGTATTATTTAATTCTAGTATATTTAATGAGCAGGAGCTCGAGCTCGAGGTTAATTATATGTATTATTTAATTCTAGTATATTTAATGAGCAGGAGCTCGAGCTCGAGGTTAATTATATGTATTATTTAATTCTAGTATATTTAATGAGCAGGAGCTCGAGCTCGAGGTTCCCATATCTCCCCATATCTCCCCATATCTCCGATAGGAGCTCGAGCTCGAGGTTCCCGTGCGGCCGCTGCAGCGGCTCATCCCGCCGACCGCCTACGACGAGCCCCTCCCGTACTTCATCTACGCCGGCCTCGTCTTCGTGCCGTTCGTCGAGCCGTGCGCCGCGCTAGAGAGCCATCTCCCCATCTCTCCCCATCTCTCCCATTAGCCGTGTGCCGCGCTAGAGAGCACAGATTACCCGAGATTACTCGAGATTACCCGAGATTACCCGAGATTACCCGAGCCGTGCGCCGGGCTAGAGAGCACAGCGAGCACGGGCGGGAGGGCCCTCTGTGAGCCTCCCCGGACCACCCATCCCCTTGCCAGCTGCCCCGCCGCTCCTCCGAGCAAAAGCGTCTGTTCGCCGGCCGGTGCTCTCCGCCGCGACGCCTCCGCGACATCTCCCCGACATCTCCGCGACATCTCCGCGACATCTCCGCGACATCTCCGCGACATCTCCGCGACCCGCAGGTACCTGCACGAGTGGGGGGACGACTGGCAGCAGGACGCGCCGCACGAGCTCGTGCAGCTCGTGCTGTCTGGCGCGCAGAGCGAGGCAGCCGAGCAGCCAGTGCTGCTTTCGCGCGTGCTCCCCAGCCCGCAGACGGCGGGGTACCTCACGCTCGCCGACCGTCGGGTGCTCTCCGTCAACGGCGAGCGCGTCCTCAACTTGAGGCAGATGCACGCGCTCGTGCAGCGGCTGCAGGCCGAGTGCGACCACCTCGCCTTCGAGGTGCAGTGCGTGGGCGGACCCGCCGTCATCGCCATCGACACGTCGACCGCCGAGCAGGAAGCGAAGGCGATCCTGGAGACGTACCGCATCCCCGCCGCCGCATCCCCGGACTTGTGCGGTCAGTCTGAGACTGACGCGCAGTCCGGACAGCCCAGACTGTGACGGACCCCGCGGCACGGGAGCGAGAAAACAGCGCCCGCCGCCGGGCGCCGCACCGCGTGTGTACGAGTAGATGTGTGCGGTGCGACCCGCCGCCGCGGGGGGGTCAGCGCGTCCCTCTGTGACCTCAACGAACAACTGAGGACAAATATTACATTTACACTCTGGGCCGGCGCCCGCGGGGGGCCCAGAGGGTGTCCATGCGGGGGGGAGATGGGGTCCCATGGCCCGCCGCAGGCGCCGATTTTTTGGAGTTTTTTTTCGCGATTTTTTACTTGTTTTCATGGCGGGAATTCGGCGTACTTGCGGCCATGCTATCACGCCTTGCGACAGCCTGTCGGCGCAGCTGACCGTGCCATGATGCACAATTGATCACCTGCATAGCTCGCGGCCTTAGTATTAAGCATTCAGTGACGACCTGATCGTACGGCCAGTAGGAAGGTGTCCTTCCAGCTGCGTGCACGCTTCTGGCGCAATGCGCGTCACCTCGGATGGGCTGCTGGCACTCTCGAGGCTATGCCTACACAGCCTCGCGCGCATGGGCAGTCAAGAGGGACCATGCACCTTCTCAGGACAGCGCCGGTGCCTCTCTCTTGGACCGGCAAACTTGGTGGTCTCGTGTCACCAATGTGGGACCAGTGCGGCATCGCGCCATCGACAGCTCTGAACTGCGCCTCACCACTGACCGGGAAGGCCGCCAAGTGGGCCAGCACAGGTCGCACATTGTGGCAGCAGTCAGCAGTGCATGGCTGATAGCTAGAGCAGCAGCGTCAGGGTCGCAGGGTCGGATCGTGTCAAGCCTCTCGCCCGGCCGGCCGCGTGTAGACGTCGGCCTGTCTGCAGTGATCTGTCGGCGGTCAGTACGACCGATCAGGTCGGAGTTTTCTGATGGTTGGAGGGTCTATCTGTATGTACTCCTCGAGATCTCTCCAAATCTGCCCTCTGATTAACCTAGCTTAATCGGGAAGTCGGTGCTCATAGAGACTCATAGAGCCGGAGCCCAGCCCCGTTTCCGCACTGCTGCGCGGCGCACGGTGTGGGCCGGGGGCCCCCGCGCCGGCCCAGAGCATTTACACCCAGAGCAAAAAAGCGAGAACGCGAGATGCGAGTTGTGACTCAATGACATTGTGTGACGAAAACCGTGTGTCTCGATTACACGAATTACAATTACGAATTAGGAATTACCCCGCGCGTTCGTTTTTTATGTATGTAAAAAATAGTGGAACCAGAAGATCGGACAGGGGAGGACGCGGCCACAGAGAGGGCGGGCGCCGGGTTTCGAAAGCCGGCGCTTTCGCGCGTTCGAAGGGACTTCCGAACGACTTCCAGCTCGGAGTTTGTGTAAATTTGGGGTCGGCCTTCCCTTCGCCTGCGGCGAGATGGCACCGCAGGCGGCGTGTGTGCGAGGGTGGCGGCGTCCAGCGCCGAGCAGCACACCACGAGCGCGAGCGGCAGCGCCGACTACGCGAGGCGGCGGGCGGCTCGACCGAGCCGGCGGCGGAGGAGGCGACGGACGTCGGTGAGCGCCGCGGACGTGCTGGCCGGCGTGGAGGAGAGCGGCCCGAACTGCGCCCTTCCGGCGGCGAGGGAGGGCCAGAGGGAGCGGCGGGAGCGGCTGCGGGTGGACGAGACGGCGAAGCAGGCGAGGCACACCGTAGCGGGGCAGGGTTTTTTCTTCTTTGTGAGGCGCCGTCGCCAAATGGAACCCGTTGTTGGCGGCGAGACGGTGCCAGAGGAGGTCGTGCTTGCGGCTAAGAGAGGAGAAACGACGACGGCGCTGGCGTGGCTCGACGGCGGCGGGCGGGTCGACGCGACCTTCGAGTACACCTTTGATGGCGGTTCGTTTTCGATCGGCATGACGCTGCTGATGCTCGCAATGGCCAATGGCCACGCGGGGCTGGCTGAGGCGCTTCTGCGGCGCGGCGCGGACGTCGGCGCGGACGTCTCGTTGCAGAAGAGCGACGGCGGCACCGCGTTGAGCCTCGCCGCCGTGAACGGCTACGAGAAGCTGGTCGAGCTGGCATTGCGGCACGGCGCTAAGATAAACCAGAGAAGCCGCACGACCGGCGGCACTGCGCTGATGAACGCCGCCTACAAAGGTCACGAGCGGATTGTCGACATGCTGATCCGGCATGGCGCGGAGATCGACCTGCAGAACAACGACGGGGACACCGCTCTGATGTTCGCCGCCGTCAACGGCCGCCCCGCCGTGGTGCGTCAGCTGCTGCGGGCGGGCGCTGACATGACGCTGCGCTCTCAGGAGGGCAATACCGCGCTGCAATGGGCCAAGGAGAAGGGCCAAACCGAGTGCGTGCGCGCCTTCGGGGAGCATGAGGCGGCCAAGGCGGCGGCCGAGAAGGCGGCGAAGGAGGCGGCGTGGGCTGCGGAGGCGGCGGAGAGGGCGGCGGAGAGGGCAGCGAAGGAGAAGGAGGCGGCGCGGCACGCCGAGGAGCTGCTGGCGGAGGTCGAGGCGGAGAAGCGCGCCAAGGGCAAGAAGGGCAAGAAGAAGAAGAAGGGCGGAGGGACAGGCGGGGCTGGGCCGTCGCAGGAGACAGAGGAGGGTGCCGAGGCGCCGTCGGAGGCAGACGCAGCCGAGGCCGCAAAGAAGGCCGAGGAGGAGAGAATTATCAGGCTTCTCGAGCAGTGTCACGAGGAGCGGATCCGGCTCGGCATCACGGCGGAGAGCCAGGCGGCGGCGTCGGCAGAGGTGGCCGAGGCTGTGCGCTTGGACGCTGAGGCGGACGAGGCGGAGGAGGAGGCGGAGGCGGACGAGGAGGAAGAGGCGGCGGCCGAGGCGGCGCTGGCGGATGCCGAGGTGGCGAGGGCGGAGGCCAGGGCGGCGCATGCAGAGGCCAAGGCGGCGCTGGAGGAGGCCAAGGCGGCACTGGAGGGGAGCGAGGCGGCGCTCGAGGAGGCGGCGGCCGCTGCAGACGCGAGGCGTGCCGCTGCGGCCGCTTCGAGGGCCAGGGCGGCTGCAGCCAGGACGGCGGCGGAGGCAGCGCAGCGCTCGTAGAGAGAGAAGAGCGCTTGGGGACGTAGCGTGTCGTCGAGCCGGCGGACGTTTGATGTGGTTGTACCTCGGTCCTCGCTCTGCGCCCCCCCCACGCGTGTGTGAGGGGTTGATAGTCGCACTCGCAGAGGCGCGGCTCGGCATACGGCAAGCACGAATATAGTGTTAAGAAACACGTACGCAGCTTTACAGTCGTACTGCAGTCGTACGGTCGTTGACCCGCCCACCGTGTGGCCTGGGCCGCCCGGACCCCAGAGCTGCTGCGCGTGCAGACAGCGTTGCGCGAGCGTTGGAGAGGCCAGCCTCCGGCTTCTCAGCGTGCTGTGTCTCTATCTGCCTGGTGGATGGGTGTGGTGGGGGACTCCCTCGTCGCTTTTCGTTACAAATTTACGGAATTACGGATTTACGGATCGACCCCCCGTCCCTCCCCGTCCCGCGGCCCGGCCGTGAGACGCCGATCTACGAATCAAGTTGGTGCCGGAATATCACACCCTGGCGATCCGTACACGGCGGTCCCCCCCCCCCCCCAAACACACACAAGCGTATCACGCGCCGTCACGCCGCGGGACGGCGAGACCGCGAGAGACCGGGCGGACCGCGACACGCGACACCGTCCGCGAAAAGAGACTAAGAGAGAGCGACTGAGCAGCGGCGTCCGAGTACAAATAACCCAACACGCGATCTCGCGTCGTTATCCATATCGACAACACACAACCACACACACACCGCGCCACACGCCCACACCGGGCCTCGAGCACCAGGCATTTATCGACGACATTTTGTGACACGATTACGACGCCTCACTTATCACCCCACAAGCGGCGCGTGTCGCCAGCAAATCACCATATCAGCAGTCGGGCACTGGAGCGCGCTTCGGCAAGCACGTCCGATTGATTCGCACACAGGACGAGCGAGACCAAAGCGGCGCTTTCCGCCCTTCCGGGATCTGGTGCGGCGTCTGCCCCGACTCCTCACTTGACGAGCGCAGCAAATGGGTCGTCGGCCGGATCGGTCGAGGGGACGTACTCGGCGCGCTTGGCCGCCGCCTCGCCGACACCAGCGCCCAGCAAGTCCGAGGCAAGCCAGACGGCCATGTCCAGGCCCGCCGCCACGCCGCTGGATGTCGCACAAAGCTTGCCGCCGGTCCGGTCCGCCACCCAGCGCGCCCGGGGCGTCCATTCGACCGTCGCCGCACGCTTGCTGCTCTCCGTCACCCACGCCCAGCCCCGCTTATTTGTGGTCGCCTTCCTGCCATCGAGCACGCCGGCCGCAGCGAGCAGCGCAGAGCCGGTGCAGACAGAGGCGACGGCGGCCGAGGCGTCACACAGGAGCGCGAGAGTAGCGAGGAAGGGCTCGTCGCCAACGAGGGCACGCGTGCCCTGGCCGCCGGGCACAAGCAGCAGATCCCACTTCTGGGAGAGCGCCTCGACCAGGGAATGTGAGGCGACAACGGGCACGCATGAGCGAACTTCGAGTTTAGCCGCTTCGCTCTTGCATGCTTCGCTCCCGACGACGCCTCCACGGACGACGCCGTTTGTCGGCGCTGCGATGGTGACGGAGTACCCTGCGAGCAGCAGCAGCTCGAGCGGCCCGAAGGCGTCAAGCAGCTCGAAGCCCTCAAACGCAACCAGGAGCAGCTTCGGCATTTGCTTACGCTGCTGGGATGGGGCACGCTGCTTCTCCGGCGACTTGAAGCAGCGTGAGGGGGAGATGGGAGAGATGCAGCGCGTGAGCGTGTCGACGAGCATTGTTGGGCTCGAAACGGCGCTGATGACCGCACTCGATGTGGCTCCAGTGCTCCAAGTGGCGGGCCGCTTGGGCCTTGGCGCTTGGCACGATTTCTTTCTTTTCTTTTAGCTGGAAGGACAATGACCGCCGTGAACCCTGTTGTAGGTATATTGTGATCAGCTCCAGGATATTTGTTGTAGGCACCGTAACACCAAAAAACTACTATGTCTTCGAGTGAAAAGTAATCCGAGCAAAGCCGGGCCGCAGTGAATTAAAAGGGGCGATTTTCGAGGGGGGACCTGGAGAATCTGGGAATGTGCTCACCACGGACCCCCACCTCATGTCATCGAAAAAAAATTCACTGCAAGACAATAAGAAAAGAAAGCAAGACATAGATCATAGTACTTTTTTGAGGTGCTCTACAAGCTAGGCACAAAAGAAAGGATATTGCAGGCCATTTAGGCCCCCCCCCCTTAGACGGTCACTGAGTAGGCTGGGCCGGGAGCAACCTTAACCTTAAGGACAGAGTCCCCCCACCTTGTCCTTCCGATATGCAGATAGGCGAGAGATACAGATAGCGCCCCTCGGCGATCATCGTTTTCAAGCGCCTTTTCAAGAAACGCACCAGCGCTACTACCTCTGCGCCGACCCCAAACTGCCTAGCGCGAGGTGCGGCGAGTCGAGCGGCGCGCGCCCCGCCGTCATCGACTGCCTGCAGAAGGCTGCCGCCGCCACCGCCGCCTCGCGCGCCGCCTCCGCGGCGGCGGCGTGCTGCTCCGCAGAGAGGGCGCCGGTCGAATGGCTGAGCAGCAGCTCGCACGCGGGGGCGGCGCCGCCGTCGCCGTCGGCCGAGCAGACGAGGTAGCCGAGCGTGGCGACCGCCACCGCGCTCGCCTCCTCCGCCACCGTCGGGTCGAGCAGCAGCGCGCCATCGGCCGCCACGGCGCAGGCGCACGTGCCGAGCATGCCGCGCAGCGGCACGCCGGCGTGGATGAGCGCGAGGCCGCAGGCGTGGAGCGCCGCGGCGAGCACCGACCCGTCGTGGTCGACCACCTGCACCACCAGCGAGACGAGCGTCCGCGGGTGCAGGCTGAGCACGACCGCGTGCGAGAGCGTCGCCGTCAGCAGCAGCTCCATCTCGCGCTCGAGCGGGCCGGCGAGCCCCGAGGCTGGCCGCACCAGCACCTCGAGCGTCGCCTGATCGGGCCGCTCCCGCGCGCGGCGCACCTCGCCCGGGCCCCACACCGCCGCGAGCACCTGCGTGCCGTCGTGCTGGAAGCGCGCCGAGCCGTCGGCGCGGCTGAGCGCGCCGGGCTCGGCAGCCATCGCGCGGAGCTGGTTGGGGAGGCGGCCGTCGGCGCGGGTCGCCATGCCGGAGCCCGAGAAGGGAGCGCGACGACGAGGCGGGAGAGCACTGGGAGAAAAGAGTTCTGCGGTCCTCTCTCTCTCTTTTAGAGGGTGAAACATCCCTCCCTTGGGTTGTCTGTTTTCTTTCTTTCTTTCTTAGAGGGTGAAACGTTGACGATGAGAGCCAACCAACCGCCGCTTGTTTTGTGTTGTTGCCTGTTCAAAGCGTGCCGCGAGTGCGACTTCGGATCTGCGCATCTGCCTCCTCGCGCCTGCGGTCGCGTGATTATTGTGTGGGGGGATGTGGTAAGTGGGGCGTGTGGCGGCTGTGTGGTGGTGGTGGTGGTGGGGGGGGGGGCGCCTGCGCCTGGCCCTGGCGCCTGGGCCGCGGGCGCCTCCCTGGGGTTCGTCGTTGGTGCTGGATGCGCCAAGTCCCAAGTGCCAAGAGCTGCACACAAGCACACGTGCAAGCTCTCTCAAGATCGCGAGACGCCGGAGAGAGAGACAACGCAACGGAGGTGCTCACGCCGTTTCGCCGCGCGCCGCGCGGGAGGTCCTGAGCTCCCAAATGTGCAACAAGGAGGTCCTCACAAAGAGGTCCTCAAACCGAAAAGGTCCTCACACTCGTACCGATAAAGTTTGAACACTGAGCGACATGGAGAAGTCGCTGTCGGCTCGCGTGAAGGCGGTGTCGATGTTGCACCCGCCCACGCGAGGTCGCGGAGCGCCTGGGGCGAGGCGTCGGCGCGAGCAATGCCCTCAAAGGACTTGCGGATGCGGTTGTGCGCAAACTCGAGAGCCTCGCACGCGACATTGGGCGGCGTGATGCCGGCAATGTACTTACTTGGTCTTTGCACAGGCCAATCCGTTGGACGAGGTTGAGGCGGAGCTGCGAGGTGTTCGTGACGCAGTCAGTGTCGACGATCGTGTCGATGATGTCGAGCCCACGTCGAGCGGCGCGAGCTTCTTCCTGAGGTGCGCGGTGAGCTCCTTTTTGCAGGCTTCGGGGTCGCCAAAGAAGGTGCCGACGGCCTTGAAGCAGTCCACTCGCCCCGTGGGTTTGCCCTCCTTGTCGCGGTGCGCCGGCGAGCCCCGGAGCCAGCCCGGCGCGCACGAGAGGTCGCCCTCGGTTTGTGTTTCGATTGATTGAGGTAAGGCGAAACACAAACACAGTCCGACCAACGACTGGGACACCAACGCGGTATCCGTGGACGCAGGACGGGCGGGCACTGTATTTCGAGAAATCTATTTCTCGAGTCTCTCCCAATCAATCGGGAAGAGAAATCTCTCTCTCAAAATCTCTCTCTCAATCGGTCCGGCGGCGGTGCCTCGGCACGGCGAAGATTGGAGAATCGGGGGGAACGAGCTAAAGGCGTTTCGAGATTCGCACGCCCCTGCTTATGCATGCGGCAAACTTGGCAGTTACATCTACCACTCTCGGCATCTAAGTTTCGTGACCCTGCAAGCTACGGGCGCCTGCATGATGAAAGAGGTCTCGGTCCTCTGGCGGGAGTGGATCACGGTGCAACGGGGCCGTGCCGAAAAGCGCCTCTGTACCGGATGCTCTCGCAAGCCGACGCCGCGCGGGTCGCGGTCGTGCGGCTCAAGGCAGCGCACACGTGGCGCGCCGTGCCGCGGACGGCGCGGCTGCTCAGCCCAAAGGACCGCGAGGTGAGCGCCGCTCGCGAGCGTTTTCTGCGCGCACACCGCGCGCGCCGTGCACTCCAGACCCGCGCTGGGTCCGCCCGCGCGCCGTTGCCCCCTCCCCCGCCGTGGCCGCATGCCCACGCCCACGCCCCCTCCCTCCGCGCGCGCCCACGCGCCCCCCCTCCCCCGCGCCACAGGACCGCGTCGAGAAAATATGCGAGGCGCGCGCCGGCCCTGCAGCCCTGTAGCCCCCGCCCCCCCGCCCTCGTGCACGCGCTTGGCCACCCCCCGCCCCCACCGCACCGCTCCCTCCCCGCGTCGCGGCCGCGCGCGGCGTGGGCACGCCGCCCTCCCCCTTCTCTCTGCGGCGCATCTCACGTTCCCCCCTCCCGTCTGCGCCACACCCTCTCACTCCAATCCCGCCTCACGCCCCCGCCCCCCGCCCCCCCGCGCCGACACAGGTGACTGAGGACTTTTGTCTTCAGCCCCAGACGGCCGGCCTCGCCGTCTCGATGTTTGATCGCGTCTGCGCAAAAGCCGCGCTCGGCGCAGAGATTAACGTGCCGCTCGACGTCGTCGGCCTCGTGTGCGTCCTCGTTGCGACCAAGTTCCAGGAGGTGCGGGTGCCGGCGATCGAGGAGCTCGCCAAGATGGACCTGCCCAAGGGCCGGGCGCCGCGATCGCGCATCCTCATGAAAGAGGCCGAGATGACCGTCCTCTGCCTGCTCGACTGGGACCTGCACGAGGCGGCGCCGCACCAGTACCTCGAGCACCTCTTCCAGATCACGGGCGCGTCCAAATCCTGCGTCAAGCGCGCCGAGTTCTTCGTCGACATGTCCTTCTACGAGGCGAGGATGCTTGACTTCAGCCCCATCGCCATCGCCGCCGGCTCCCTCATGCTGGCGTGGCAGCAGCTGGGCGACATCGAGTCGGAAAACAAGCACACCGCGCAGCTCGCCTGCCTGTGCGAGGTCGACCTGGTGCGCTACCCTCCCCCCCCCCCCGCCCCCTCCTTTGGGACGCCCTCCCCGCCCCGCCGCACACAGTCGCCCCGCCGCGCGCCGCGTGCGCCATTCGCCGCTTTCACCTCACCGCTCCCCCTGCGCAGAAAACGCTCTTCCTGTGCCGGCACATCCTGATGGACCACTTTGAGTCGGTCTTCAAGACGTGCGAGGTGACGGTGCGCGTGCCCGCCTCCGCGCCGATGGACGATTCGCTTCGATCCGAGTCGCCCGACTCCATCTTCGCCCCGCTCGACGCGATGTCGGTCGTGCCGCGCCCGCCGGGGTCGAAAGTGGACCCGGACAAGTTCTTCTCGCCGCTGCGTTGCCCGCCGAGCCTCCCGTTGGCTGGCCAGAGCCTTGCCGGCTCTGGCCGGTAGATCAGGGGCCGCCGTCGCAACTACAACTAGCCCGTCGACGACCCATCGGTCGGTCGCTGCGAATCGCTTACGTGCATACCTCGCCGCCCTGCATACTGCTGCTGGCCACGGAAATACCGTCGGGCGCGCCACCCGTTTCCTAGTCGTCGCCCCCCCCCCCCCCGCCCTCCTTCCCCCCCCACCCGTCTGCCCTCTGCTCCGCTTGAAGCGCTGCAAGTGCGGCAGCGGCCTCGTGTTTGGACACTAGCAGTGCCAGTTTGGGTGTAGCAACCCACCTCGCCGTCCATCGTGGTCCGTCTCGTACATGACGGCTGCTCCACCTCTGTCGGTGTCTGTATTTTATTTGAGACACTTTGGAGCAGTTAGAGTTACGGGGGTCCCGCGGCCGCGGCAACTACCTAGATCCTAGTGGAAGTGTGGTAGGAGTAGCGCACTTTTGGGGAGAGCACTTGGAGTGCAGTCATCAACCGCCTCACATCCAGGGCCGGGGAGCTGAGAAGCCCAGCGGGCCGGAGGATGATCGGGATCGGGTTGCGGTCAACTTCGTCCTTTTTCTAAATTTTTTTCTTTTTCTTCACTAACTTCGTACACTCTCCCGCCTGGTCTTGCGCTCGCTCCGATTCCGCCATGACGACCGCCGAGGTGGAGGCGGTGATGTCGGCGAGGCACCATTACGCCGTCTTCGGCCTGGCGGGGGCGAGCGACTTCGACGAGACCCTCGTACGCAAGGCGTACCGGAAACTCGCTCTCAAACTCCACCCTGACAAAAACCAAGATCCGGCAGCCAAGCTTGCGTGGGAGCGGCTCTCCATGGCGATAGCAACGCTGGTTGACCCGCAACGGCGCCACGCCTACGACATGGCCTCGGCGCGGCCGGCGCCGAGCCAGTACAACAAGCCCGCTCCAGCGAGGGTTGATCCCGGCTCCGCAGCGCCGCCGTCGATCCACTCGACCAGTTGTCCGCACTGCAAGATGGTTATCCGCACGACAGTCCCGGCCAACCATACGGTGGGGCCGCAGGCGTACCAGTTGCAATGCCCGCAGTGCAAGTCGCTCATGAAGATCGAGATTCCGCCCGTCCCACGCCAGCACGCCGCGCCGTCCGTTCAGCCTCCGCAGCCGGGCTGGCCGAGGGCGCGCGCGTCGACCGCTCCGCCGGCGGCGGCGCGCTCCGCGGCCTCGCTGGCCAGCGCCGCGGCGGCGCGCGCTGCCGCGGCGGCGCAGCAGCGCGCGGCGGCGAAGGAGGCGCAACAGGCAAAGTGGGAGTCGGAAAAGGCTAAGTGGGAGGCGGACAGGGCCAAGCAGAAGAAGGCGGACGCAAAGGCGGTGCAGGCGCTCAAGTCGCGGCTCGAGAGTCGGCGCAGGGCGGCGCGGGAGAGCCGCGCCGACGAGCGGCGCAAGCTTCGCTCGGCGGAGGAGGAGCGGCACGCGCGGCAAAGGCGAGTCAAGCAGCGCGAGGGGTGCAGCGCGGAGGAGGCTAGCGCTTGGCACGACGCGTGGCGGGAGGCGCAGCAGGAGCGGGAGCAGGCGGACGCAGCGGCGGAGGCGGCGGCGGAGGCGGCTGACCTGGCCGAGGGCGAGGCGGAGTTGGAGGCCCTCCTTGCCAAGCAAAAGGAGGTGTGTCGGGCGGAGGGCGCTGTGGCGCCCCGAGGGCGGTGCGTCTGCACCGCGTGCCACGGCCCGCCCCGTAGGCACAGCAGCGGAAGGCGCAGTACTACGGCATCGGCGACGACGGCAAGATGGGCGAGTGCCACCACTGCAAGGACGGCGGCGAGCTGCTCTGCTGCGACCGCTGCCCGAAGGTCTTCCACTTTGAGTGCCTCGTCCCGCCGATGCGCGAAGAGGACCTCCCCGAGGGAAAAGCGGGCCCGGGGGATCGCCGCGCTCCACGGCCCTCGCTGATCCCGCTCCGGGCCTCGCTGTGTAGGGGAGTGGCTCTGCGAGTATTGCGCGCCGAAAGCAAGGGCGCCTCCCGCGCCCGCGCAAATGCCGCGAGCGCCTGGCTCCGCCGCCGCGCCCGCCGCTCCGGAAGCCAAGGCCAAGCCCCCGGCGCCGGGAGCTACGGCCACTCGGCCCGCGGGCCAGCCTTTGCGGGTGGGCGACGCGTGCGAGGCGAGCCGGCAGCGCAGCAAGGTTCCGGCGGTGCGCGTCGCGTTGCAGACCGGCGGCCCGCTTCGGGTGTGCCACATCGCCAGCTGCGACGTTGCCGGGCTGCAGCCGGGCGCGCTCCACGCGCGGATCCTCACCTCGCACACGAGTGACATGCTGCTGCCCGCCGAGCTGAGGGGCAAGGCGTGGCAGCCGCTCGAGGAGTGCCGCATCCGCGTCGCCCCACGGGCGGCGCCTCCAGGGAGCGGTGGCTCGGGCCAGGCCGGCTTCGAGGGTGCAATCGTGTCGCTCGACGCGCTCGAGCTCGGCGTGCAGGTCGCGGTCACCGGGGCGGCGGGCCTGGAGTGGGTCTCGCTGCTGCGGGACGGGTGGGTGTGGGCCGACGCAGAGGCGCGCCCGTCATGTTCCTCCATCTCCGAGGCGGCCAGCCGGCGCTCCGAGCACCCGCCTCGCTTGGCAGACGCCGCCGCGGAGCCGTGGCGCGCCGCGAGAGTGACGAGGGTGCACGCGGACGGTGCGTGCGACGTGGCGTACGAGGGCGGCGGGAGAGAGGAGAGGGTACCTCCCACCTCCCTGCGTCGCATCGACGCGGCCGGCAGCGGCTCTTCCACGGCCCGTGGGGCGGCCAGCAGGGGGTCGGCCGGCGAAGGGGCGGCCGGCGAAGGGGCGGCCGGCGTGGCGGGAGTCAAGCGGGGCTCCGATGGCGTGCCCAAGCGGCCTGGGTTCGTAGATCTGACCCAGGGAGATGGGCCGTCGGCCGGAGCGGCGACAGCGGCGTCCCTCGCGTCACTGCGGTCGGCGCTAGGGGCCGAGGAGGCGGCGCTGGCGGCGGCGTGCAGCGCGACCTCCCAGAAGCAGGCCCGCGCTAGCAAGGCCGCGGCGGAGGCGCGGAGTCTGAGCGAGCAGGCGCGGGCGGCGGCAGAGCAAGCGCGGCTCGCGGCAGAACGCGCGCGGAAGACAGCGGCGCTCGCGAAGGAGGCGGAGGCAGCAGAAGCTGTGGCGAAGGAGGAGGCTCAGGCGGCGCAAGCGCAGGTTGCGAAGCATGAGGCCGCCGTGCGCGAGAAGAGGGCAGCGTTGGCTGCGCAGGAGGAGGCGACTTTGCAGCAGCCGCCACAGCAGCAGCCGCCACAGCAGCAGCCGCCACAGCCGCCGCCACCACAGCCGCCACAGCAGCAGCCGCGACAGCAGCAGCCGCCGCCGCCGCCGCGACAGCAGCAGCAACAAGAGCATCGGCCGCGACAACAGCAGAGCGTTCCTCAGCCGCCTCCACGGCCGCCGCCACGGCCCTTGACAGCGGGCGAGATTGCCGCCATGAGCATCAAGGAGATCAAGAGCGCGTTGGTAGAGCGCCGCGTCGACCACGTCGGGTGCGTCGAAAAGCACGAGCTCGTTGCTCTGCTCCACCAAAGTGTGAGCGCCGCGGGCTCGTCGGCAGCGACTGCTGCGCCAGCCGAGGCGGCGGCCCCGAGCCCGAGCGCCACCGCTGGCGACATCGAGGCGGCGCGAGCGGCCGCAGTGGATATCATGGGCTCAGGCTTCGTCGAGGACCTCGACTGAATCAACCTCCCGGCGATGCGCATGGGGTTTGCATAGGTAGAAAGGTAGATCTCTATCACAGTCGACCGCAGTGCAGGTGAGAGAGCGAGGACTCTCTCAGTACAAAATGTGTGCGTTTCGTACCTGTGATCTTGCGTGTACACAGCACGAGCACCCCTCACGAGTCAACAGAGAGCAGTCACACGACCTCAATCCAATATCCTCAATGTTCGTTAGCCGTTACGTGATACGTGAAAGGTGTCGTTTGAGCAGTGAGAGAGGGAGTTCGTGAATTTCGTGTCTCTTGTAATACTTGACGTATTATGTATAAGAGCAGACGGGTCGTTCGCCTCTGAGAGCCGCTCGACACACTAAAAGAGAGAGATTGAGAAGGAACACTTTCTCTCTACACTGAAAACGATTCGCTACAGACCACGGCCTCCTCAAGCACGGGTGCTCTCTCTGGAATCGTCCGACGCGTTCGACGCCATCCGCTGCCATCGCATTCCGACCTCCCGCGGCTGCACCCCCCTCTGCACGCCGCGGCCGCACGAGGTGGTGCATATCCTTGGCTGAAAGACAGCGCCTGCAAAGTGGGCCATCGCGAGGGCGGCGAGGAGCGGCAGCCACTTGAATGGCGTGGAGAAGGAGCCTGCGTGCTCCGAGTCGGCGCCCCGAGCCATCACTCCCGTGAGGGAGACGCCCGCGATGGTTCCGACGCGCTGCCAGGTGAGAAAGAAGCCCTGCATGTGCGGGAAGCCCGCGTCGCCGCCGTAGAGCTGCAACGGCTTGGACTGCATGAGGATGAAGACCCCGCCATACCCCAAGCCGTAGACGAGCGAGAAGGCCAGCAGCTGGATGTGTGACACGCCCTCACCCCGGGTGCCGTCCACCGCGCCTGGCCGAAGCTCGCCCGAGCCGTTGACGCGCGGCACCATGGCGCATCCAAGCACCCACAGCGCCAGGGCGGCGATGGCGTAGGCATTCGCGCGCTGGTGGTCGAAGAGGAGCCCAAAGAGAACCTATGCAGTATCGGCGAGTTGGGCTCACGCAGACGCACCGGCGTGTGGGCGCGCAGAGATCTCACCTTTCCCGTCATGTTGAGCCCGTAGATGATTGACGTGTAGGCGCTCGCAGTGGTAAGGGGCACGTCCGCCTCCGTGGCGAGGTACAGCGTCAAATAGTTGTTGAAGGCCTGAGTCACAAACATGACCCAAAAGCTGAAGGCAGCCAGGCTCCAGACGCGCCAGGCGGACAGCCACCACGGCAGCCGGGAGGCGTACGCAGAGCACTTGGCTCCTCTTGCCCGCGTCTGGGGCTCAGGAGCCTTTGCCTCAAGGCCTTCTGCAGGCGGCACGGCGGTGGGGCTCGCGGGCTCCAGGACCTCCGCCGCGGCCTGGGGAGCGAGGTCGACGGCAGCTGGCGACGGCGTGAATCGCGTAGAAGGAGATGTGACTTGACTCGCAGACGGACGCGCGTCGGAGATCAGTCCGCGCCGGGGCATGTGCGGACCATCACGCAGCAGCCACGCGGCAATGGGAAAGGCTAGAAGCCACGAAGCAACTGCAACCATGCCGTACACCGATCTCCATCCCGCCGCCTCGCTCACCCAGGCGCAGAGTGGCGGCCAGAGCACGCCGGCCACTCCGAAAGCGGTGAACAAGACGCCGACGGCGAAGGCTTTGCCACTGGCGTCAAACCACGAATTGACCAGGAGTGTGAGTGGCCCCGGCCCGGAGAGGCAGGCCGCGACCCCGAACGCGAGCTGCAAGCCTAGCAAGGCCTGCAGCGATCCCGCGAAGGCGCAGCCAGTCGCCGCGAGGCTGAATGTCGTCGCTCCGATGGCTACGCAACGGCTTACGCCAATGCGGTGCAGCACTGCGCCAGCTGGCATCGCCAGAACCACCTGCGTGAAGGCATTTGCGGTCGGAAGCAGCGAGACGTCGGCGGCGCTCACGCCAAGATCGTCGGCTGTCGGGCCTGAGATGACTGGCGGCGCGAGGTACATGGTGGAGACGACGCTGAATATGACCCAGGCGAGAGCGAGCTGCGTACGCGGTCGCGCAAGCATGTGTGTGTCCCCTACGAGTGTGCGTGAAGAGAATTTTACAACGCGGGCGCTAGGTGCTTGCCAAAATTCTTTCTCCACTTCTGAGAAGGTTCTTTTTTGGCGCCTCGCCCGTCGCGAAACAATCGTGTCGGCCGACCTCGGTGGTTGTAAACTTCTTTCGCCACGCCGCCTGCGACCCTACTGTCTGAATTCGCGGAGCGAAGAAAATTTTTATTTTGAATACGTCCATTTTTGGAGCTTGGAATACGGCGTATTCCCATGGAATACGTGGAATACGGGTGGAATACGGGTGGAATACAGGCCTCTGGGAGGTCATTTGGAATACGTGGAGGCTTCGGCCACCGAGGCTTCGGCCAACGAGGCTTCGGCCAACGAAAAAGAAAAATCCTCGCCCTCCGCCCGCCCTTGCCTCCGCCCAGCCCTCCGCTCTCCGCTCTCGCCCTCCGCCCTTGCCCTGGCTGGCCTGGGTGGCATCTCCTCATCATCACGCGCCAAGTGGGAGGGAAGTGGACGGGGCCCTGAGCCGACCTAGCCCTAAACGGAATGGGGCGCCCAACACGTGCCCGGATTACTGTGCCTCCCCCGGGTGCAGCCTTTCGGTTCGTGAAGGGTCGGTGCGTGTCGTGACCCCCTGGAACACCCGTACCCCCGCACCATCTCCGTCGCGTGGTTCTACAACCTTAACCATCACCGGGAGGCGGCCAGGGCTTCATAGACTCGGTCGAGAGACCCCAGATTGGCATCCATGCCTCTCTGGACAGGGTGGCCCGCCACAAGGACCCCAGGAATTGCGACTCGCCGCTTTCCTCCCGCTGTGATTCTGTGTGAGCTCTGTGTCTTGATTTGCCAACAATATACCTACACTAGCAGACCTGGCGCGCACGCGCGCCGTATTTGTTTTCCGGTCTGCTTCCCGTCGGCTTCCCTCCCTTTGTGGGGAAAAAGGAGTTTTTATCTACACATATCAATCTGGATAATCCCAGAGTGGTTCAATAACATGCCGCCTCTCGAGCGGAGCACTATTGCCACGTGCGGCGTCTGCGCGGAAGTCGCGCTTGTAGTTGTCCCACTGCTCATTCTGCTCCTCAAGGCTGCCGGTGAGCTCCTTGCATGTGTGCTCCCTGTACCACCGCGCGCGGTGCCGATGATATGCTTTCTGCCCGTGCTCACCGAGGTCGTACTCGGAGCGCTCCGGTGGTTTGCCCTCGGTGACAGCCACGTCGGCTGGCGGATCGCGCGCCCACTCCGGATTGGCGACGCTGGTGTCGAGTAGTTCGTATTTGCACGCGAGGTTGTACGACGTGTCCTTGTAGTAATAGTACGGCATGTCGCCCTCGTCAAATGCCTGCAGGAGGCGGTTGCTGCCACTTGTCGCTGGCGGCGCCGGCGGCGGCAGCGTACCTGCGCTCCTGTGCTGCGCCTCGAGCTCGAGCCTGCGCTGCTGCTGCTGCGTCTCCAGATCTGGGAAGGCGCCCAATCCGATGCAGTGGCCGGCCGCGTACTTGGTACAATACGCACATGGTTCGACGGAGCCGGACATCACGTTAACCAGTGATTGCGACCAGCGCGGTGTGCACGCCGGCGAGCAATCATAGGCCTTGTGCAGCTGCAGCGCCTCCCGGTCAGAATAGAAGCATTCACATCCAGCATTGCAGTTCCAAATAGGTAGGATGTGGCCACAAGTTGTGCAGCGGCACGGGTCATTGGCGGGTGGCGGTGGCGGCAATGCAGCTGGCGGCGGCGGCGGCGGCGGTGGCGGTGGCGGCGGCGCGATGTTTCTACCCTGTGGCCGCCAATCAGTGGGCTTGCTGCCATAGTTCGCGAGCTCGTGGGTGGCAATCAAATCGCGCGGTGGCTCGCGCAGCAGCTGTTGCAGCTCCTGGAGGTAGTCGCCGAGAGGCACGCCGCGTGCAAGCCGATCGCGCATCACGCGCTGATCCCACGCCATCTGCGCCTCGCCCGGCCACGCGTCCTCGCCGTCGGCCACGCGCCGCCGCAGCTCGTTCAACGGCAGGCTGTAGACCTGCGGCCCGTCGTCGTCGCCGCGCACCGCGCCGTAGCCGTCTGCGCGCAGCTCGAGCTCGGCGGCCTCGCATGTGCCCGTGTCCTCGAGCAACGGCGAGCCGCTACGCTCAATCACCAGCTTCTCCAGCTCCTTCTGAAGCTCACCCTCGTCCACCTCGTCGCCAACTTCCGCCACCTCGGCCACCTCGGCCACGAGCTCATCGAGCAGCGACGCAATCACCTTCTCGGGGGAAGGAGGTGAGAGGCGGAGGAGGTGAGGAGGCGGAGGAGGTGAGTGAGGATCCAGAACTACATAACCC
>NW_005199649.1:0-3191 GCF_000372725.1 Emiliania huxleyi CCMP1516 | reverse complement strand
ACGAGGCCGGCGGGGTGGGACTTGCCCGAGCCACCCAAGTCGCCGACGCCGACTTCCTTGTTGTTCGTTTTGATAGTCGCAGTGAGGCCGTTCTCGGCGGCGACGCTCTCGATCACGCCGTTGGCAAAGGCGACCTCGACGGTTTGCCAGGAGAGGGCGGTGTCCGCGTCGATGAGCACGCCGGACGTACCGATCGTTGCCGTGTCGCTCGAGTACGCAAAGATTTGCATCGTCTGCCCGATCTTGCGCCCAAAGATCGTGCCGTACGTGTCGGTACTCGCGAGCGAGCGCCGGGCGCGGGGCGTGGCCAAGAGCGCCGCCCCCGCGGCCTTCTGCTCGCCGCCGCCGCCGCCGCCGCCGCCGCCGCTGCCGCTCAGGCCGGGGGCGGCCACGACCGAGGCGGGGGCGTGCTTCGCGAGGAGGAGCCCGGGCTCGCCCCGCACCGCCGCGGCCGGGTCGAGGAGGAGGAGGAGGGAGAGAAGAAGGGAAGACATCAGAGACATCTCGATTCTCACTGCTCGGCGTGCGCCACGCCACCCCAAAGACACCCTTAGATGCACTCCAAGAGTGCTCCAAGTGTGAGGCACCGTGCGCCGCGCAGCAGTGCGGAAACGGGGCTCCGGCTCTACTAGTCTCTACTAGCACCGACTTCCCGATTAAGCTAGGTTAATCAAAGGGCAGATTTGGAGAGATCTCGAGGAGTACATACAGACAGATAGACCCTCCATCCAATCATGAGAAACATCCAACCTGATCGGTCGTACTGACCGCCGACAGATCACTTCAGACAGCAGACAGGCCGACGTCTGCACGCGGCCGACCGGCGAGAGGCTTGACACGATCCGACCCTGCGACCCTGACGCTGCTGCTCTAGCTATCAGACATGCATGCACTGCTGACTGCTGCCACAATGTGCGACCGGTGCTGGCCCACTTGGCGGCCTTCCCGGTCAGTGGTGAGGCGCAGTTCAGAGCTGTCGATGGCGCGATGCCGCACTGGTCCCACATTGGTGACACGAGACCACCAAGTTTGCCGGTCCAAGAGAGAGGCACCGGCGCTGTCCTGAGAAGGAGCGTGGTCCCTCTTGACTGCCCATGCGCGCGAGGCTGTGTAGGCATAGCCTCGAGAGTGCCAGCAGCCAATCCGAGGCAGTTTGTGACGGGCATTGCGTCAGAAGCGTGCACGCAGCTGGAAGGGCACCTTCCTACTGGCCGTACGATCAGGTCGTCACTGAACATGCTGGATACTAAGGCCGCGAGCTATGCAGGTGATCAATTGTGCAGCAGGGCACGGTCAGCAGCGCCGACAGGCTGTCGCAAGGCGTGATAGCATGGCCGCAAGTACGCCGAATTCCCATGAAAAACAAGTGAAAAATTGCGCAAAAAAACCGAAAAAATCGGCGCCTGCGGCGGGCCATGGGACCCCATCTCCCCCCCGCATGGGTATCCTCTAGGGCCCTCGCAACCCCCCCCGGAGATAAGGAGCTGAGCTAGCTGCAGTGCAGCCACAGCCTTCAGCCCGATGGGTTGGCCTTTATCAGTCATGGTAATCTCTAGTCTTTCTTAGAGATTGAGAGGAGTGAGACCTGAAGATTTCAGGGCAGATCTCAGTCTCTAGTCCCGCCCTTGAGATCTCCCAAATCTTCGTCGAGACTTCAGCCACGAAATCTCAGTCTTCCCGTCGCTCGGTGTGAGTTTCTAGAGGAAACGCGTGAGATCTCAAATGGCGAAGATTCCTTTTCGCTTTGGGAGTTTGAGATTTCGATGAGGGGTGGGAGAGACTGAGACTGCAAGCAAGAGAGATTCCGTTTTCGATGCAGAATGCTGTGAACTTCCTCAACCTTCCAACGCCTTTATCTCGCTTCGTTCGAAAAACATCGCTTGCGGCACCACCGAAATCTAGGGCAGCGTGACTCGAGATTTGAGATTGAGACTGAAGCCCCAGCACGCTCGGCTTGCAATGCTTTGCGCCGCCGACACTCGCCGCCGCCGCCTGAGGCGGTTCTCCACGAAGCTGTGGCCGCTCGAGAGTGAGGATGAGATCGTCGCGCTTCTCCTCGGCATGGCCCGCTACCCAGTCGACACACCCGACCGCGCAGAGCTCATCGCTGCCGACATGCAAACAACGCACGCGTCCACGACCATCAACATCCTCGTCAGCAGCATCGAGAGCGAGGCTGGCATCAGCGCTCTCGTGGATCTTCTCGACCGCAAGCACTTCCATGAGCAGGAGAAGTCCACGCCGCTCCACCTGGTCCCGCAGATTGAGTTCTGCGCCGTCTACGCTTTGCAAGGGCAGAAGGTGTGCCTTGTGGTCAGCGACGAGCCCGTCCATCCAACCGTATACTGCACGCACGGGCGCTTTGACGGGCTCCTCTACTGCAAGCGCTGCCCAAATTCGCAAATTGTCAGTCTGGGGGGTACTTGAGGGGAGGGGGGAGGAGTCTGGGTGGTGCACTTGCCTAAGGTTCTTGCCCTCAAATTGCAAAAGATATGCAGTCATGCCCCTAAAGCCTAATACACACAATGCAACATATAATGCAACGAAATGCAATCACGCGCAAATGCAACGAATGCAAATATTGCATAATGCAACGAAATGCAATCACGCGCAAAATGCAGAAAATGCAAATATTGCATCATGCAACGAAATGCAATCAGCGAACGCAGTTGTAATGCAGCTGTAATGCAGGTGATGCATGCGAATGCAAAAAATGCAATGCATGGGCAAAAACCACACGCAATTTGGGCAAGAACCACACTTATGCCGCTTCGGTCCGCGTCGGCCTACCTCGGCCTCGAGGGTAACGGGGCCGCGCATCGATCGGCCTCCTCGAAAGCACCGCAGGGCGCCCCCTAGGATTGGGACGCCGTCCGACGCCCCCCCTCCTAGAGCTGCGCGGGCCACGTCCAAAACCTTTTGTGCCCGAGCTCCGTCTTGGACGCCTTCTTGTAGCAGCTCGCGCCGCCGACGGGCAGCGTCGAGAGGATGGGGCCCTTGAAGAGCTTGCAGCGGGACGCCTTGCCTTTGACGGTGTACTCGAACCCTGCGCGGGCCAAAGCGCGGTGTGCTGCGACCAAGAGGAAGGAGCTGAGGTGGGGGGGCGGGTGTGTGTGTGGTCAGTGGGGGGGGGGAGGCCCCCCTGACCAGCCCCGGTTGAAAGGGCACAGTTCGTGGCTCCCCAATTGCCC
>NW_005199650.1:0-2085 GCF_000372725.1 Emiliania huxleyi CCMP1516 | reverse complement strand
CTCCAGGAGGCTGCAGACACCAACACTTAGGACACGCACACTAGATATGCGCGGATGGCCGCCGTCTTCCACGCCAGCACCGGCCGGTGCTCGTCTAGCTGCACTCGGTCTCATCGTATCGAGCTCTCGCCCTGCTGCTGCGCTCGCTAAAGGTCCTGCCGACGTGCACGCTCAGCGGCGGCGAGACGGTGCCCGTCGGCTGGTACCTAGGCTGGTACGGCCATCACAGGCGTTACTTTCTTGGAGCACTTGGAGTGCAGTCATTAATTTCTGCAACAGCTGCTCTTGCACTTGCTCGACGGGCAGGTCGTGGTCAAAGGGAGCATGCCTGGTTGCCTGTCCCCGGACATGCATGCCTGTGAATGACACGAGATTAAACTGGACCCCAGGAATTGCAACTCGCCGCTTTCCTCCCGCTGTGATTCTGTGTGAGCTCTGTGTGTGTGTGTGTGTGTGTGTGTGTGTGTGTGTCGTCACACACACACACACACTCACTCACTCACTCACTCACTCACGTGAGCTCTGTGTGTGTCTTGATTTGCCAAAACCTACGGCGCGGACTCTCTGCGACGGGACCGGCCCCAGCTTCGGCCTGTGAGTCGTGATTTCTTGTTGGTTTTCTAAAATCTCTAAAGAATAGAAAGAAAGACATGATTCGCGTGCGGAGGCGTGACATGCGCGCGAGACCGGCTTGCTGAGCGTGATAGGGGCCTGTGTAACCGGCAACCTTATCCCTGGAAGCTCAAGAAAAGAAAAGGGGCTCGGCTCGGCCTCCGCGCAATCGCTGGCTGGCCGGCCGAGAGACTTTGCCGGCTGTGGTCGCGCACTTGACCTCACTCAGTCCCGTCCCCGATGCGGCTCGCGCCGCCGCACCAGCGGCTGATGCTGTGCTCGATGTCGATGGCTCGGTCGATGATGACTTCCGCGCCGTCCTCCCTCCCGCTCAAGGACCCGTCCCTCTTTGTCGGCCGCGGCTTCATAGGCGGCGAGTGGGTCGGTGCGGATGACGGCAGCACGGTCGACGTGACGGACCCGGCGTCGGGGCTCTGCCTCGGATCCATCCCCAACATGGGCGGCAGCGAGACGCGGCGTGCGGTCGAGGCCGCGGAGGCTGCGTTCGCTAGCTGGCGCTCCAAGACGGGCAAGGAGCGCGGCGCGGTGCTTCGCCGCTGGTTCGACCTGATCATGGCCAACCAGCAGGACCTGGCTGCGATCATGACGGCGGAGTGCGGCAAGCCCATGGCGGAGGCGGTGGGCGAGATAGCGTACGGCGCCTCGATCGTGGAGTGGTGCGCCGGAGACACGAGCCTCTCCCCACCCTCAGCCCTGACCCAAGCCCTAGGCGCCTCGTTTGTGGAGTGGTTCGCCGAGGAGGCGAAGCGCGTCTACGGCGACGTCGTCCCAAACACGACGCCGGGCACGCGCATCCTCGTCCTCAAGCAGCCGGTGGGCGTCGTGGGCGCAGTCACGCCGTGGTCCTCTGACCCTAACCCTAACCCTAACCCTAACCCCAGGTGGGCGTGGTGGGCGCATCGGTGGCAGTGGTTATAATAACCCAGTGAACCTTCCACCTGTGCGGCCCCTCGCCATGGCGGCCTGCCCTGGCCCTTCCCCGACCCCTTTCTCGGAGCTCTTGCAGGTGCGCCCCCGCCCTCGCCGTCGGCTGCCCGGTCGTGGTCAAGCCGTCCGAGCTGACGCCCTTCTCCGCGAGCGCGCTGGCGCTGCTCGCGGAGCGAGCGGGGATGCCGAGCGGCGTGCTCAACCTGGTGCTCGGCGCGAAGGCGCAGGAGGTCGGCGACGAGCTCTGCTCCAACCCGACCGTAATTAATTACTTAATCAATTAATCAATTAATTAAGTAATTAATAGGTCGGCGACGAGCTCTGCTCCAACCCGACCGTGCGCAAGCTCGGCTTCACCGGCGCTCGACGCCGGCGGGCGAGAGCTCACGCCCGCGACGTGTCCCGGACGCGTCCCGGCATGTCCCGCAGGCTCGACGGCGGTGGGCAAGCAGCTGCTTCGCCAGTCGGCCGCCACCGTCAAGAAGGTGAGCATGGAGCTGGGCGGGCACGCGCCGCTCATCTACA
>NW_005199651.1:0-2086 GCF_000372725.1 Emiliania huxleyi CCMP1516 | reverse complement strand
GGGGCGGTATGGGGTTTGCGGCGTGGAGCCGGCGGCACGGGCTGGCGGCGGGGGGAGAGCAGCGGCGTTGGGACTAGCGGCGTGGGTGTTGGCACACGTGGCGGCGAAGCTGCCAGATATGGGGAGGGAGCCGGGGCGGCGCCTCGGCGCTAAAGTAGGCGAGCAGGATCTTGGGGGCGAAAAACATGATCGCGTTGATACCCGCGAGCGGCTGCCAGCACTGCAGCGCGACGCCGAGCAGCATGCGGTGCCGCATCGCCAGCGGCCGCCGGAGGAGGCCGCGCCAGCTGCTCGCGCCGCCCGCCGCCTCCTCGGCCGCCTTGGCCTCGATCGACGTCGCCTCTTCCTCCGCGGCGAGCGTGGAGGAGCGGAGGCGCGAGAGGGTGCGGCGGAGGGCGGCCTCGCGGCCGCGTTGGCCGAGCCAGCGGGGCGACTCTGGCATCCACACCATCAGCAGCGCGAGCAGCAAGGCGAAGACCACGTTGCCACCTGTGCGAGGCGCGAGGGTGGCGGTGAGAAGACGGCCACGGCAGAGAGGCAGGCAGAGAGCTGCGGCGGCTCGCCGTACGAGACGCGCCACCCCTGATCCCAGTGCGCGAGAGGCACGTTGGCGAGGCTCGCGACTACGATGCCGATGACGATGGCAAACTGCCAGCACATCGAGAGCGAGCCGCGCCAGCTGCCGGGCGCGCACTCGGCGATGTAGACTGGCACCGTCGTCGAGAGCATGCCAACGCCAAACCCTCCGACCAGCCGGCCGACATAGAGCTGGGCCAGCGACGCTGACGGCGAGCCCGACGCGAAGGCCTGCAGGCTCGCACCGATCGAGAAGATGAGGGCGCTCGTGATGATGCAAGGACGTCGCCCGACACGGTCGGAGAGGATGCCCGACGGCGCCGCGCCGGCGGCGGCCCCGAGAGTCAAAAGCGCCGAGATCCATCCGATCTCATCGGCTCTCACGGCCTCGGACTTGTTTGCCCAGCCGAACTGCGTCTGAAAACCCTGCATCGCAAAGGAACCACCGCCGCCGCCGATGTCGTACCCAAACACAAAGCCGCCAATCGCGGCAACGGCACTGACGAGGAGGACGAGAGGCGTGAGTCCGCCGTCTGCCTCCACCCTTGTGCCGACGGAGATGTCGAGGGCCTTCGTGGCGTGATCGGGGCGCATCGTGAACAAACAGCCAAGGTGGTCGGTGGCTGATCATTCCTTGTTAGGGTTAGTTAGGGTTCGATCCAGGTTAGGGTTGTGGGTGTGTGTGTGTTGGTTGGGTTTGTGTGTGTGGTGTGCTATTTCTGTCCACGGTAGTCGTGAGCAGCATCGGATCGCAGTGATTGCTCGCGGTGGAGTGCAGCAATTGTCGAGGCCGAGTGACTTCCACCAGATCCAACAACAAACGCATAGCTGAAGCCGTGCATCAGCGGGTCGAGCCACGACTTGCGAATGATTTCACGCCTGTGCTGCGCTGCTGGTGTGCTCAAGAATCAAGATGCCGGCAAAGAGGAGGTTCGCTGGTATCCCTCGGCGCGACATCGGATGGGCCATGTGCCATGATCTCCGTACATGATGTAGCTCGTGACCGTCTTGCGCGACGCTCTCCACTGCTCGGGGAGGCCCATAGGCCAGCCAGTCGACAGCCCCGCGTGCCTCCGCCCCGCTCAGCAAAAAATCAGCATTATATCAGGAGGTGCCAAAGCCGCAGCATCTCCATGAGGTGAGCGTCGTGCGTTTTGCCGCCGCGTGCCGCCGCTGCGCCGACTGGCTCCCGGTTCGAATCGCCCTTCGCGGAGCGAACGCGGCGAACGAGCGCACGTCGCGCGCGTGTGCGCCTGCGACAAGACGAGACGAGAAGAGAAGGAGAAGTAGACGGTTGTTGTTTTTGCTGCCGCGGCCGCGCCGCGAGCTCGCGTCTGTTTAACGATTCAACAAAGGGTGTGCGATCGCTCCCGCGTGCACTGCTCAGGCTCGTCGCCGGGGACGGCGGGGTTAGACCCGCCTCCCAACGACGCGGTTCGGACCGCCGCGTCTCCCTCATGTGTGTGTGTGTGTGTGTGCGTGCGTGTGTGTTTCTTTTTTTCATTTTGAG
>NW_005199652.1:0-2086 GCF_000372725.1 Emiliania huxleyi CCMP1516 | reverse complement strand
GTCCTGAGGAACCTGCAAGTCGCGTGGGCGACGACGCCTCGGCCGGAGACGAAGCGCTCGAGGTCTGGATCGAAGGCGACCGAGAAGGCGTGGGCGCGGTGGCCGTGCTGCAGGTAGAAAGAGCTCGACGGCGCGATGAGGCAGCAGCGGAGTGGGAGCAGTCGGCGACAGCTGTACTACCGAGCGACGAGGTGCCCTCGCAGGGTTCCGGCTCCTACCCAGATAGAGTCGCGCCAAAACGCCCTACCTACCTACCTATTGCGGGCGCCAACCGCCAGGCTCCGTGCCCCACCTACCTACCTATTCCCAGGCCGCGCTGCGAACGAAGCGAAAAATACCCGTTGAGCCCTCTGTGAATAGGCTCCCAGCGCCCGCCGCACCCGTCTCGGCTGGCGTCCCAACCGCAGGCGACTCGTCTGCACTGGCATGGCCCCGTTCGCGGCTAAACGCGCCGTCTCCCGCCCGCGCGAGCGGAACCGGTTCCCCCACTCCTCTCTTCGGGTTTTTTACCCCCCCCCCCCCCCCGCCCCCCCCACCCCCACACGCACACCACCACTACCAACCTACCTATTGCGGGGCCCTCTGGGGCGGTCAAAACCGGACCTATCTACCTATTGCACAGGGTCTAACGGGTGGGGACAGACCCCCTATCTAGGTAGGAGCCGGAACCCAGCGCACTCCGTCTTTCTCATCTTTCTGAAAGAAGAAGGCCTAGTTTATCTCGTGCGGGCGCCCTCAAACCCTATAGGGTTTGCGTTCGTCCGCGCGCGGCCCCAATGCCGGGCTCTGCGCCGGGTATTTCGGGCGCCGAGAGTGGCCTGGCCCCGGACCCACCCCCGAAGGCCGATGGCGACATGCACCGCGACCCATTCCGCCTCCTGGAGGCTGCTCTCAGACGTTCAAGCGGCGCCAGGCAGCGGCTCGGCCGCGCATCCTTCACACACGCCGCCACGACTGGGATGAGAGAGCCCGGTGTCGAGCCCTGGTGCGAGCTGCATGTGAGGGGCGGCTGTGGACAAAGCAGGCCTGCTTGATGGTCAAGGCCTTGGATCCAACGGAGGTGGCGTACGCGTTGGCCACGTCGTTGGCTCCGATGCCCTGCGAACGGGTAGGGCGGGTCTCGCTTCGCGCGCGGGGTCGGTAGGGGGCCGGGGCGCGAGGCGCACAAATGCGGTGAAGGTTGCAGCAATCGCGCCAAAGACAACAATCCACGTGTACCTGCGCATTCGCGGGGTTGAGACTTGAGATATGGGAGAGGCTGAGCCACGCTGTGGCGAAGGGATTGCGAGTGCGAGCGTGCTGTGCGAGAGGGGTTGCGCGGCAGGGCAGTGAAGGGCTGAAGGCGGCTGGGGGCGTGCATACTCTTCGAGCGGATCCATGGCGGAGTTGGGCTGGAAAGTCCGTCGGGGTTTCAGTGGGGAGGTTGAAGAATGAAGATGCCGTCCGGGTTTGACCACATTGTTTCATTTCGTAACGGCACAGCGGGCGGTTGAGCGAATCGCCGTCGGGATCTCGGGATGACTCTCGCTCCCGGCATGGCGAATATGATCGGAGCGAGCGCCGGAGCGAGAGGGAGGAGAGGGAGGGAGAGGGAGAGGGAGAGAGAGGGAGATTAGGGGGGGGGGGGGGGGGGGAATGGTGGTGGGTGGTGGTGAAAGGAGAGGGAGAAATTTTTGAAACGTAAAGGGCCCCCCAGTCCCCCCCAAACCCCCCCCAGCAAGGGGCGAAAGATTTTTTTTAATACATGGAACATACGTAGATGCCCCCTCTCCCAGACAGGGGGCCCGCACCCCCAAGTAGTACCGTCAATCCCCCCCAGGGTAGAGAGAGAGAATCTCTCTCTCTCTCTCCAAGGGTCGAATAAAAAAAATTTCGACGACTGCCGACGCGCGCCAGTCCCGTGCCCAGTTGGTTGTCCCAGGGAGTTGTTTCGGAACTCATTCCTCTTTCGGGCTCACGAAGCCCGCAAAGATGCTGCTGGGCCGACGACCCCCGAAAACTCGGAAAGTCTGGGATCGCCTCGTCTGCTCACGAGGAGGGGACTCACTTCCGCCGCACACCATTTTTTTGCCAGCCGGGCGCGACT
>NW_005199653.1:0-2086 GCF_000372725.1 Emiliania huxleyi CCMP1516 | reverse complement strand
TCACTGCTCGATGAACACCACGCCGACCTGGGTCTTCACTCCTACGTACCCTTCACGGACCAGCAGCCGCGCTGGCCCGCACGAGCGCCTTTCGTGGTGACACCGCCCAGTGTTTACGCGGCGATCGCGAGGACGGCCGACTCCGAGAGGCGCGGCGACGCCCGCTTTGATCATCCCAGTTGGAAGACAACCGGGCCGGTGCACTATGGCCACGCGACCGTCCGTGCGGAGGTGATGAATTCGATCAGGCAGCGCAAGGACAAGAAAGTGGGAGAGGACAAGGCATTCGCTATGTCAACCATACTCGCCGGCTGGCGCACCGTGTACACGAGCGAGGCGCTCACTGGATATCGCAAGGGAACCTCAGTGCAAAACCCCCGGGGCGTGAAATAAGGAAACGGTGTGAACGAACAAAACTGCTGCCCCTATGGCTGGTGGTCTGGTGCCGCGGTGCCGCTGTGGTCACAGCCCACACATCACAGGTCAGCACAATATACACAGCTCTCAGGTCACGACAACATTGAAATACGCTAGGAATGGAGAGCAGGTTCAAAAAATAAAATCATAGAAGCGAGGGGTTTTTTGTTTTTTACCTTCGTTCCCACAAATTTCTTCTCCGATCTTGGAGTGCCCCGATTTATTTCAAAGAAAGAAAGAAAACAGACAGCCCAAGGGAGGGATGGGAGGACGGCACGCCGCCACCACACAGGGATTTTAAGGAGAGGAGTGTGGTGCTAGCCGTCGCCCACCCTCGGGCGTCTAAGAAAGAAAGAAAGAAAACAGACAACCCAAGGGAGGGATGGGAGGACGGCACGCCGCCACCACACAGGGATTTTAAGGAGAGGGGTGTGGTGCGCTATCCGTCGCCCACCCTAGGGAGTCTGCCTCTTCCTATCTCTCTTCGCAGTCTCTCGCTGATTCTCGCTGCAACCTTCATGCCACCACGCGGTCGTCCCACCCTCGTCGTTCTCTCCCTTGTCACTTCCTCCTCTGTCGCGTTGTTCTCTTCTGCCCCGTCCTGCGACGCCGCCGCCTGCCGGTCCCTTGTTCTCGCGGCTTCTTTCGCCTGTCGGCGCAACTCCGTCCTCCTCGCGGCGTATCCTGGCCCCTCGAGTCTATCGAGCTCCCCTCGCGCAAGGACCACATTTCTGACTCCCACTCCGATCATTTGCCTACAGGTCATGTTGTTGCTCAGGTCCACTCTCTCTTCGAACACTCGTGCCTCTACGGATGATGCCGGCGCTGGGGTCCCCTTCGGATGCATCGTGACATCTGACAACTGGATTTCCACTGGTTCGTCCTCCTCGGAGTCATCTTCCCCGTCCTCCTTCCGCTCGGCTCTTCGCTCGGTACGTTCGGTGTGGCTCACCCTCCATGCCGTGAACAGGCGCTTTATCCACCCTATATTCTTCTCTCGTTCCTCTGCCCGTGCCTTGGTCTTGTCGTTGTTTCGCACCCATGTCTGTATGGCAATCGAGGCTGCCTTCCCCACTACCTGTAGGTCACTCGTCACCTCTCCCGCGAGCTCCCTTCTCTTTCTTTCGGGTATGGAGTCCGTGAGTGCGGGTAGCGTGCAGGCAATCACGGGCGCTATTTTGTCGTACTCCTCTTCGGCGAGCGCTCCAAATCTAGACCCTTTCGCCTTTAAGGAGGCTGCCCTCGCTCGTCTCAGGAATGTGGCGGTGTCTTTTGAGTCCGGCGCCTCCCGTTCAACTCTTGCTGTCGCCCTCGCTGTGTGCTTGTCGAGCTTCCGCATGAAGTGACGCGCCTCTTCCTTATTTCCAGCGCAGCTGCCGCTCAGTATGTGTGCCAACGACGCCTGTGGTGGCTCACTGTCTTCTTGTTTCCAGTCGTCCCAGTCTCCCAGTTCCCCGCGTCTCCTCCTTGCCTCGCGCGCCTCTTTTGTGGCCTCATCCCTAGCCGCCTTGCACGCTCTGCATCCCCAGAACGCACTTCTCGTGGCGGGGCCCCTCATTCCCCGTTTCTTTTCCCCCTCTAGAATACGCCTGTGCCCCGGGGTGCGCGGTCGCACTTCGGGGGATTTCTTCTTTTTCTTGGTCGCTTAGGCGGCTCCGGTGGTGAGCCT
>NW_005199654.1:0-2087 GCF_000372725.1 Emiliania huxleyi CCMP1516 | reverse complement strand
CAGGGCCGTGCGAAGCGGACCAAGTACTGCGTGGAGCCCCAGTAGGCGGGTCCCGGAGCAGCTGGGTTGCAGTACACGTACAGCATCGCGTCCAGCGTGGACGGCATCTGGTATGTCGGCTCGATGCTCGGCTCAAACGCAAGTGGGCCAATGGGCGAGCCGCTGAAGTCGTAGGCCATCGAGGAGCCCTGGGGGTCAACGTCTCGGATGAAGCGTCCAACACCGCTGTAGGCCGCCTCCCATTCTCCAGAATCGATAAGGTACTTAATCACTGCGGCCCGCACAGCATCGCGGTCCTCACGTCTCGTGTCGCACGGAGGCTCGTACGGCGTCGATCTGCCACAGAAAGGCCAGCAGAAGCGAGCAGGCGGCTGCCCCGCCGATGAGAGCCTCAGAATCGCCACGGTTACTGCCACGGCGCCAGCTGCAAACAGCCTCTCTCGCGATGCGAGCGAGCGGCCCCGACGGGTGATCATCGGAGCGGGGCCATTGCTTTTACGTAAAGTCCTGTGCCCGCCGAAAACAAGAAGGAATAAGAAGTGGCCCCGCGAGCGGGAATAGGACCGCCGCAAGCGGCGTGGCGTGGGGCGGTTGAGCATCCCTCCGGGGGCCCCTCTGCGCCGGGGAGGCGTTGTTGGAGGCTAGGACGCAAGCGTCCGTCGCCTTTTTCAAACTCGGGTCCCACTCCGCTACGCTCCGACCCGAATTTGGAGGGCCATGAAGTTTAAGGTGTTGCTGCGCAAAAGGGGCGGGGCGCGGGCGCGCGCGGCAGGCCGAGAGCTCTTTTTGGAGATCAGACCTTTCGATGGTTCATGCTTTCTATGTCTATCTATCATGCTTCATGACACGACACGCGGTGGTGGGAGCGGTGGTGGAGCTGTCAGCTGATCGATCCAAGCGGGAGGGGAGTGGGGGGCATGGCTGGGCATGCAGGTCCGCCAATCGGCCCGGCCTCTGACGTGGTGCTGCCGCTGCATTCGCTGAAGAAGAGAGGTGCGACGGCTTGATTTGGAGGCACTGGAGGGGAGGGTGGGGAAGGGAAGGTTGGGCCGGGCCGTGAGGGGCTGATGACGCTGGCCAGCGCGGGGTGTGAGATGTCGTCGTCGTCGTATACTGCTGGCCCTCGCTCTCAGTTGTCAGGGCTGTGGGCTGCAGAATTGGCGTCTGTGGCGTCTACGCAAGCTCTGCAGCGTGATGGCAGGCGGGACTGCGAGGCCGGTGGCAGCGGAAGGAGAGGCTGGGCACGAGCCAGGAACAGGCTGGCCAGGTCCGCACGGTGGCTGCGCTCGGGCGAGGCGCGCGCGCGCATGGCAGGCCGAGCAGGCTCGGCATATGGTGAACCACCGATGTCGCGATGCGGTCCCGCTTTTCCGCGATCATTTCGTCCGTCCAATCGAAGGAAGCGCCGGATCGCCCATGTTATGGCGTTTGCCAAACTTGCCCCGCGTGAGATTCCGTGGTTTTCTCTCTCTCAGTGTACGTCTTTTAGGTTACTGGGAGAAAAGAGAGAGGGGGTTCTCTCTCAGTGTATGTAGCTCTTACGTACATTCCCGTAGGAGACTCTGCTGACAGGGTTTGCGATGAGGAGCGACCCTTTTTGCACGGTATTCGGATTTTCGCTATTTGGTCGTGTGGGTGTGTATTCCGGGATTAGTCAATGGTACCGCGTCGGCGACGCGGGCGCCTTGCGGGCAGAGCCCTTAGTTAGGCTGAACAAGCTTTTCCTCTCGCACCCCGTCTCTTTTGATTCCTTTCCTTTTTTCTCTACAGCACCCTCTCTTATCCTCTCTATTTTCCCGGGGAAACCATCAAATTTTCCGGGCTCTGAGCCGAATCTGAGGCTGGTTTGGGCCCAAAATCAGCCAAACCGGCAAAATACCGGGTATTTTGCGGGTATACCTGGAAAACCCCGGGTATACCTGGAAAATACCCTGCGACCGCCTGGGTATCGTGCCGATTTCCTCAATTTTGCGTCAGATTTTGCCCCAGACCAGCTCTCAGACTCAGGGAAACTCGCGAGTTTCCAGAATGGAGCACCAAACACCCTCTGTTTTGCCTGGAAATTTCCGGAAACGCAAAGTGCTGGG
>NW_005199655.1:0-2088 GCF_000372725.1 Emiliania huxleyi CCMP1516 | reverse complement strand
CGGGAGGCCTCTTCAATTCGGCCAGGCAAAGGGCTGGCCGCGGCAAGGGTGGCCCCCGCGTCGACAGGAACGCGCTCTCCGCGCGCGGCGACGGTGTGCCGCCGCGGCGTTCGCGCTCCTCGTCGCCTGACGCGCCGCCTGCGAAGCGGGCCTCTTCTGCCGGCTCCTCTGTTTGCGGCTACGACTCCGAGGCGCCGGAGGAGATCCAGAACGAGGCGCTCTACCGGGCCTGCCGCGCGTACGGCTTAGGTGAGCAATTCCTCGCTGCGGCGCAGGACGAGGGCACATTCGGCGAGTGGCTCGACGAGCTACCCTTCGAGGTGGCTGCGGCGACCGCCCGGCTGCTCAAGCACCACGCGCGCTCCGGCGCGTGGGTCGAGCTCTCGCCCGGCAACCCTAGCCAGGCCTCACGCGCTGGCCGCGACCGCGACCGCTCGAGCCCGAACTGCCCGTCAGATATGTCGGAATTGTCGGAGAATAGCGACTAGCACACCTCTGAGTCCCAGAAACCCGAGGAGTCACACAGTCCACCTGTGTGATGCACGCCCTGCGAGCGGGGCGGGGTGCGCACTGTCCCTCTGTGTTCATGTCGTCACCCATCTCTCCCTGGAGATGACTGCTCTATTTATTTATTTATTTATCATGACGATCCGGGGCGTTCTGGATATCTCCGAGAGGGTGGGCACGCGTGTGTCGTGACGGACTGCTCTGGTTTGGAGGCTCCAGCGAGTATTTGTGGAGAGCGCATCGAGATTCAATCGAGATTGCGGAGCTACGTCGAGGTCAAAACGTGCAGGCGTGAGGCCGCTGGTGCCTCCACCGTCCCTTGGAGACGACCCCACTGCCCTGGGGCGTCTTGATACGATCAAGGGCGAGCACACGGCGCCCCGGCGCGCGTGCCCACGAAACGGTGGCACAAGGGAGGGTTTTCACTCAAAAATCACCCCCCCTGCGCCCTGCTCGTGCGGGGGCGGGGAAATGCAAATGCCGACCGGGCGCCCAGGTGTGGGATCCGTTTAGCGTTTTGCCCCGTGTCGTATGGCTCGTGCACTTTTGATAATAACTAACAAGGAAGACTGGCTGCTGTGTGTTGGCGCGGCATCGGATCAATCGCTGTCATCGCTCAGAGCAGGCCCCGCCCGGGGCGCCGCCACCGCCTTCCCTTTGCCCTTTCCCACGCGCGGCGCCTCCTCCATCGAAGCGCCAGCTCCATGTAGCACCGCCTCCAGGTCAGTGCGGGCATCCGCGTGGAGGGCAACGACCTCTTCCACGAGCTCCAAGCCAGCGGCACATTCGCCGGTCGAGGTCTCGGCGGGCTCCTCGTCTTCGCCTCCGTCCACGCCCTCTTCCTCCTCGTCCTCGCCGCTATCGCCGCTGTCATCGGCTTCGCTGTCATCCTCGCCGCTGTCTGACGGCTCGTACTCGCCGTCTTCGCCATCGTCCTCCTCCTCGTCCTCCTCCTCGTCGGCCTGTAGCCCCGAGGACGAGGCGGCGATCCGCTGTCGTTTTGGACTCGCGCCGCGGGCCGGATCGCTCTCCTCCACAGTGCTCCCCAAGCCGTTGGCGCCGATCGCGACGCTTGCGGCCTCGTCGTTTTGCGCCTCAGCCGACATATACACCTCGTGGCTGGCTTGGTGCCGCGGGCGTGGCGCCCGCACTCGTGGTCGATCGTGGCGCAGCAGCTGGCGAAAGAGAAATGCCCGCGGCTTCGGAGAGGGCCCGCGCGAGAAAAAAAGCGAGACAAGAACTTTAGGACCAAACTCCCTCGCACAACACTAGCACGGGACTGGCGCGCACTGGCACTAACACAGGTACACACACAGCTATAGTGTGCGAAAAAAGAATTACCACTGGCACTAGGCGGTGGCGGAGGAGCGGCGGCGGCGAGACAAGCAGCTGGCGGAGCGAAAGGCGCTGGTGGCCAAGCGGACCGAGGCGAAGACCGAGCTCGAGCGGCGCGAAAAGGCCCGGCGCGAGGCCCTCGCCGCCGCGCAGCGCGACAGCGGTGCCGATGGCGACCGGGCGGGCGTGAGCGAGGCGGACATCGCAGAGGAGCAGGAGAAGATTCGGGCGTACGAGGCGGCCTTC
>NW_005199656.1:0-2089 GCF_000372725.1 Emiliania huxleyi CCMP1516 | reverse complement strand
TGTGCTTCTTCCGCTCGGAGTCACGAGGCGGCATATCAGAGAATGAGAGACAGCAGAGGCAGTGGGTGGTGCCAGCTCGGGTGAATTTCTCTTTCTCTCTTCCCCCCCCCCATTTGTCTCTCCCTGCCGAACACCGCGCAAATCCTATCTCGAGGTGTCGCTGGGTAGGGGATCCGGAGGAGTCTAACCCTATAAGTCCCACCGCCACCAGTTTCCGACCGTCCCACCGATTCGGTCGTTTGCACCACCAGCTCCGCCCAATGGCCAAGCGACGGCTGAACCCGGACGAGATTCGAGCGGCCATGGAGGCGGGACACCCCCCCAGCTCGGTCAACTACGAGACCGACAAAAAATGGCATGCCGGGCAGAATCGCTGGCTCGCCAAATGGAAGCAACGCCGGCTCCCCGACAGCGGGAGCAGCCGGCGGGACCACTGGGGCGATCGAAAGCAGCAGCATGCGCGGCTGCTGCGGGCGGCGGAGAATGAGTCATCTGCCTCCTTGAAGCGCCAGCGCAAGGCCGCAGCGACACCTGCCGTGACACATAGCGGCCGTGTGCACGCTGGCCCGTCACGGCTCAAGAGGCCAAAGCCGCCGCCAGAAGGTGGCAACCAGCAGGCGTACGAGCTCGCCATGGGCATGTATGGTATTGCTCGCGCGACACCCGGAGCAAGATGTCGAGGCGGACCAAGAGCGAAGACGCCGAGCGCAAGAGGGATGCGCGAGCGATCACGGCGATGACGACAAGTGCGAGCATTGGTTCGGCGACTACACAGAGCGCCGCTGCTGGAGCTGCCGGTGCCACCTCCAGCCAGACGGTTCCTGAAGCAGGCATGCCGGGGGTGGCTTTGCCTCCCATCCCTCCCCGCCCCACCCACCATCACCACGCGGCTTCCCCATGGTGCATGTGCATGTACATGTAGGGCCGCAGGCAGTCAAGGCCGCCAAGGAGCGAATGGAGAGGGAGCGCGAGCGGTCGCAGCGGCGGCGTGATGTGGCAAAGCTCAAAGTTAGACAAGCTATTATGAGGAACGCACGCGGATTCGGCGGCTCGATGAGCAGGTGCTCAAGGCCGTCGATGAGGCGCTGCGAGATTCTGACTATTGGCGGACCACTGGCTTCTTCAGCAGCGTGCGAGGGGATAACTACTATGACCATTGGCTGTGCCTCGCAATCAAGGAGTAGGCCGCTTCGCATGAGCCGGATGGCTCGCAGCAATGGGATGGCTGTCGGAGACTCCGTGCGGCTGCGCGATGCGGTTTGCCAGCACTGTCGACAGTCGGATCCGGTGGAGGATCAGTGAGTTACCCGCTTACTTGAGGAAAACAGCCAGGAGAAAAGGCCACACGCCGAAGGTCCCACACTAGTAAATGTGAAAATTTTCTTCGCGCGCCACGCCGCGACTACCCGGTATCTACCGGTAGTTCACGGGCGTGTGACCCCCCTGCGGCCACTAAGGTTGCCAAGCTCTGCTGCGCTCGCTCTACGCGGTTGTCATAAAGAGAGACCAGGCGTTGGCGGTCGGCCCCATGGCGAAAGGCAAGGCCAAGAAGAGGACGAGCTATCGCTACGAGCTGCAGCTCAACAGCGCCCATGGTGGCGGCGGTGGCGGAGGCGGCTCTAGCTTCGAGCCCTCATCGCAGCCCGCCGCCGCCGACTCGCCGCTGGCGCTCGAGCTGTGCGCCTTGGCGCCCGCCGTGCCGCGCGAGCGAGTAGCCGAGCTCGCTGCCGTGCACGGAGACGACATGGACACCCTCGTCAGCCGGCTGCTCGAGCTGTCCGCCTCTCTCGGCGCCGAGGGCACTCAGCCCAGCGGCATCAGCGAGGAGGAGTGCGACGACTCCTTCTTCCCCCTGCTTCCCTCGGAGCTCCCTCGGCCCGCTCCTCGCCTGCCTGACCTCTCCTAGCGCTTGTGAACCCCCCCTCTCGCCCTGCAAGAACTCTCCGCTTGGTCTGTGGTGCGGGCCCCTCCCAATATCCAACCCCGCTCTTCGCCCATCCCCCGAACTGCTCGGCCGGCGCTTTCCCCTCTGTTGGCCCAGCTTCCTTTTCTCCCTGTCCGAAATTTTCTTCCTAACCCCTAATTCAAG
>NW_005199657.1:85559-131651 GCF_000372725.1 Emiliania huxleyi CCMP1516 | reverse complement strand
GGCGCCGGAGCAATCGTCGGCTCGGCAGCCTTCGCACCCCCCACCAACGAGGCTGAGGAGCTGGCCGCCGCGTACGGCTTCGCCACCATCGTCGGCTTGTGCGGCGGCGCGACAATCGCCATGGCGCGCGGCCTAGACTCGCAGCCGAGAGCCCGAGACGCGCAGCCGAGAGAGGGGTGCGCCCGCTGCAGCCTTTGGTGGCGAGAAGGGGGGCCCGCTGCAGCCTTTGCATTGGTATTGGTGGCGAGGGGCGCCCGCACCGCGGACCCGCACTGCCTCCACGCCACGCCCTCCGCTGAGCCAGCCGCCGCCCCGCCCCCCTCTGTAATGCTGCCAGGTGTCGAACACGCTCCTGCCCGAGGCGTGCGAGCCCGGAGGGGACGTGGTCGGGCTTAATTAATTAATTAATCAATTAATCAATTAATTAGGCGTGCGAGCTCGGAGGGGACGTGGTCGGGCTTCATTAATTAATTAATCAATCAATCAATTAATTAGGCGTGCGAGCTCGGAGGGGACGTGGTCGGGCTCGCGACGCTGATGGGCTTCATGGCGGCGATGGCAGTCAAGTCTGCAGGCGTCGCGTCCGGAGGCGAGGTAGTTGGTTGTTAGCGACGCTTCAAGAAGAAGCGACACCCATAGGCATCGCGATCGGAGGCGAGGGGTCGCACGAGGGCGCGGCTTGCGCGTACGGCGCAAACTCGAGCGCTGCCCACTGAGTCGACCCACTGAGGTGCCCACTGAGGGGAGGAGTCGAGGGGAGGAGAGGCGCCCAGGCCGCTGCCAGGCAGGCGGGGGCTCACCCTCGGCTTCTTCACCGCGCGACCATGGGGGCTACTGCTCGGTGGCTCGACTCGTGGTTCGGCTTGGGGTCGGCGCTCTTGTAGAGCGACTCTGAAAGGGGGGGCGAGGGAGGTGGGAGAGAGCTGAGGCAGAGGGCGGGGCGGAAGGGGGCGTCTGGGAGAGCGTTGCTGCGTGCTTCCCACACTAGCGGGGCAGGGACGCGTGTGAGTCTCGCGATCGGAGTCTCGAAGACGACCACCCGAGACGTGAGAGGGGGACTGTCGGGAGATGAGATATACGCGCGGATCAGGATAGGATAACCGGACACGGGCGATGTGACCCCGCTTCGGTACCGCGGGCGGCGCGGCTCACCCCCGCCCGTGCGTCACAGCTCGGTCGGGCAGTGACTCGTTGGTTGGTGTTGCGTGTTGGCCTCGGCTAGTCAGACAATAAGTCAGACACTAGTCTCGACCGCCCGCACGGCCCCGGTACGTTACCGATCGAAAATTAGTTATTACCCTTTACCGTCCCCGCTGTGCAGTGGTTACCGGGTTTGTCCGGAGTGAAAAGTCCAACGAACTCGTCGGTGTGACGGTGGATCCTCCAATCTGCGCCCGCGCTCGGCGAACCTCGAGATCGACACACACGGACAGCGCCGGTGCGGCGGTGGCATGCATCTCTTCCCGAAGCCTGGAGTGCAGCTCCTCTCTCTGCTCGCTGTGCTTATACAAAGTCTTATACACTCGCTCTGGGGCCGACAGATGGCACAGAGCCTACTGTGCGGCTGCCACAAGCTATGACAGCGAGATGGCGGAGATGGGCTCTCGCGCCCTCGCTGTCTGTCCCTCCAGCGTCACTTGTGCTGTGCGAGCGACACTGCTCGGCGACTGCCGGCACACTGTGAGATCATGGATGTGAGGTCCACGCTACCAGCGCCGCGTTTTGACTTTTGTGTGCGCACACGATATTCTCCACAATCTCGCTCGCGAATCGGCCCTCTGTGTACCGTGTGACAGGCTGTGTGAGTGTCAGTGCTGAGAGAGGCCAGAGTACAGAGATCCTTCCTCTCTGTTTTCGCAAATCTTGGCGGGAAATGACACGTGGCTTGCAATATGTTTTCTGTCTTTCTTTTAGGCTCAGGGCTTCCTTGCTCGCAGCCCCTGTGGCTAGTGCCATTTCACTCTGACACGCTAATCTTGAAAACGTCTCCAACGGAGCTCCGTGTTGCTTCCAGCGCCCTCCCCCGCGCTCCCTGCGGCCATGGCCGATGCTCATAGGAAGAGAGGTCATCTGGCTACCGCGAGAGCGACCCAACTCGTCGACATCGTCCGATGATGGTGCCGCAAAGTCAGCCTTCGGAGGCTATCGTGGCGTCGAGCCGGCAGTAGCCGTGACATGTGGTTCCACCACCCCTCTTAGGCTTTGCCTCTGACCGCCACCGTTCCCAGGCTGCCTAATGGGATGGAAAGGAAGGCTCGGCGAGCGTATAGAAGCGTGCTCGACCTCGTCGTGGCAACCTGTATGGCAGCGCTGGTAGGCGCGATGAGCGTCGTGCCACCTGACCCGAGACGGGTCGCAGGCGTCGTACCGAGCGCGTCGAGACCGTGTCCTGATGCGCTCTGCACGGGTGAGTCACGTCGGCGTCAAAGGAGCGACGTGCGACCTGTCAGAGCTTGATATCCGATCTCAGCGGCGTCGAGTCTCGTCTCCGGCGCGCAACAAATGTACCTCCCCAGGACGCGCAGAGGCAGCTGCGATCCCGCCGAGTGGACGGCGGCACACCGCGCCACCTGCTGTGTGCCGCCGTCTACTCGGCGGGGTCGCAGCTGCGTCTGGAAGGCACCGAGAGGTACATTTTTCGCGCAATGTGGTCAAATCAAGGTTTTGTAACGCGAGCTGTGCCACAGTGAAATGGCACTAGCCTGTCCTTTTTTTCAAAAGAGTGCGATTCCTTTAAAATGGTAACACTTGTCTACTCGCTGGAGCCGAGCAGGAGGGCCCGGCGCACAACCCCCAGTCAACTAATCCTCCGCACCCCGTAGGCGCGTCTCTCTCGGGCTGTTGGAGGAGACACACACTCTGAACTGGTCGTGGTGCAGGTGGGACACGAGGTTTCACCCGCAGCCAGACACCACATCGAAGAAGAGCGCCTCTCCTTGCTGAGCGCACGCGCACCGGAGCGCGGCAGGCGCCACCGCGCGTGCGAGCGCGCTGAGCGCGTCCGTGGGTGGCATAGGCTCGCTCGCATGAAAGCATGCCACGAGAAAGGTGGGTGGCGCGCCCGCCTCGGCGGCGCGCCGGCTAAAGCCACGGCGCTCATAGACGGCAAATAGTGTCGGCGAGCCGGCGCGGCGATAGGCGTCGTCGTCCGCGAGCGGCGCCGGTGGCCGGCACACGTAGCCGCTGCGGTGGAGGGCAGCGAAGGTGCTGATGCTGAGCTCGCGCTTCGCCGCCGCAGCGCCTTCGAACGCGGTGCCCGGCTGCGGGCCAAGCAGCATCACACGCGCCGCGTGCACAGAGAGCGGCTGGCCGTCGCGCAGTAGCAGCAGCGATCCCTCGTCAACCAGGCACATAACCTCCTCGACGCGCAGCCATTGCTGGCCTGACCGAAACAGGCCGAGCGCCGAGAGGTTGCCCTTCCCACGCAGAACACGCGCAAGGCCCTCGGCCGCATCCCACTCAGCAGTGCTCAGCGCCTTAGCGCTCCGCCCACGCGGCGTGCTCAGCCGCGTCAGCCACTCGAGACGCTGCTGCGAAAGCGACGCGGACGCGTTCTGCATTGCCTCGTTAAGGCCGCTCCGTTTTCTCTTTTTTGAGCATCACAGCCTCGCGCTGAGATTCCCAGGCAGCCTCGTTGAATGGCATAGGCCACCGGAGAAATGTTGCGCAAACCCAGAGGGGCTATTCAATAAAAGTCCAAAATGCATCAGTCAGTCAGTCAGACAAACAAACACCTGTCAGGTCAGTCAGGGAGGCCGGACGGATGGATCATTGGACATTGCAGTTGCCGTCGCTCGCTTCACTCAGGCCCCGCGTGCGCAAATATGGCCCAAGCAGCCTCGTTGAACGGGTTCAGCTTCAGCGAGTGATAGCCCCCGGGAATGTCGCGCAAACTAACCCAGACAGAGGTTTTGGCTCTCGGACGGAGACGGAAAACACTTCCTTTTATGCCTGACCCTGGGCATGGCTCTCTGGGGCTGAGCTGGGCCGGCCGCCTCCGGGTCCGCAACTCGCACGGTGGGCTCGCGTCCGGGCGAGCATCCGATGCCCGCGGTTATCCTCTCGCTGGGCGCGACCGACATGGAGATCCACTGCACACAGATCTGTGCTTTTGGCGCCTATTGCTCGCTCTCTGTGCAATCGCAACGCCAGAGGCCATGCTTGGAGAGTGTGTCGCAGTGCTGCTGCGTCAGTGGATTGAGCCGCGACGCAGGCTCCATCGGTGAGCTGCGGCGGCGCACCGGCCGCTCCATACATAGCTCTCCGGCGAGCCGTCGCAAACGCGTTTTCCGTCCGTTTCATCGAGTTTGCCCGAGTGGTAAAATGCAATCGAATCTGCCCGAGTGGTCAAGCAAAACTTTGCCTTTCGTAAAAGTTGCCCGAGTGGTCTGTGGGAAAAAACCAAAATCGAGACGGACTTCCTGAACGGCCGGGCAATATGTCTTCCTTGCTCATGCCCAACGATGTTGGAGTCATCGCCAGGCTCGCCTCTGATCTGCAGGGGAGCGGTACATGGCCACCGCCGAGCGCCTCGCGTCCTACCGTGAGGAGCGGTGCGCCTTCCAAACCTGTGTCCGGCAGGCAGCGGCGACCTACGGGCAGAAGCTATCGAATGGTGACTTCTCCGCCGATGGCAAGCTCACCGAGGCGGCGCTCTGCTTCACGGGCCGGGCACAGCCTTTCGGTTCGTGAAGGGTCGGTGCGTGTCGTGACCCCGCCCCTGGAACACCCGTACCCCCGCACCATCTCCGTCGCTTGGTTGCTTAACCTTGCCACCACCGGGAGGCGGCCAGGGCTCATAGACTCGGTCGAGAGACCCCAGATTGCAGGAATTGCGACTCGCCGCTTTCCTCCCGCTGTGATTCTGTGTGAGCTCTGTGTCTTGATTTGCCAACAACAACCCTACACCCTACACTCGTAGCTCGTTCACCGTTTGCCACACCAGGCTACCTCGAGATGTGACCTCGAGATGTGAAGGGGGAGTCGCCGACGTACTGGCGATTCATGATGCCCAATTATTACGGCCGTCCATTCGCGTCGTGAACTCTCGATGAAGCGGGGCTCTGCGGCCGGCCAAGAGCGCGTACGCTCCGCTAGACGCACTGACTCCTCAGCATCGCATGCGAGCACCGCGGTGCCAGAGAGCCTTAAGCTTCCTGGAAGATCCCGCGACGTCGGCGACGTGTCGCGTTCAGTGGACGAGTCGATCCGCGAGGATGGTAGGGCCCTGCAACCTGGTGAGACCAGCGAGGTGGGCCAATCTACCCAGTCTACCCCCTCGCACGCGTTGCTCCGCAAGGTGAGCCAAACACAGCCCGCCGATGACGCAGCGATTGTCTCCCTCATGGCGCTCGCGTCTGCCTCGGCCCCGGCCGGCTTGTCCGAGGAGTGCCCATCGCCGGGCGGGGGGTCGAGAACCGCGCAGAAGCGGAAGTTACGCGAGGACGACAGCCGCGCGACGGGCGGGGCGGAAGGACGCAGGATGACGCCTCCTGAGTGGGACCCGCCCGAGCCTGAACGTGGCGCGTACCGCCTGGCGAGCGGCGCGAGCATCGAAACCCTCAAGCGGCTCGCGGCGGCGTTCAAGCTCTGCCCGACGCCAAACGTGTGGCAGCTGGAGTCCATCTCGCAGAGCGTGGAGCTGCCGACGCCCAAGCTGGCGCAGTGGTTCGCGACACGCCGAGCATTGCAGGAGTGGGCGAGCCGTGTGCCCAGTGGACATCTCAACGCCAGCCTGCTAATGGAAGTCTTCTACCCGGAGCGGGAAAGGAAGCGCTGCCACAACTCCTTAGGCATCACAAACACAGTCCCGGCATCTGCTGTTAAGGGGCACTCTCCCGCGCGTTAGAGCGGAACAGTGCGCGGGGATGGAGCGCTCAGTCGCACTTGTTATCGCCGTTAGCATCTTCACCGAGACGATACCAACCACCATTGTAGTACCTCAGGCCGCTCATGCCGCTGGTCTCCGGCTTCTTGTCGATCCAGCATGATTTTCCGTCCGCAGACCAGCGGCCGTAGCAGTCATAGGCATTCTTCAGACCTACGCCAAAGTTCTGGTCCGTGTCCCAGAATTTCGTTTGCCCCTCGCAGACGGGTGGTGGCTCAGCGCATGGGCCGGGATCGCCATCGCAGTGTACGAAGATGTTGCCGCCCCAGTAATTGCGGCCTGAGCTTCCGTACTTTGTGGCTGTCACCCGGCCGTTGCTCGAGCTATACCGGAAGGTGTCGTAATCCATGGATTCGGGGGCGAGGAGCTTCACCCCTTTGCAGTTTGTGCAGTCGTATTGGACTCCCAAGTGGTTTCTGCAGTCCATCGTCTTGGAGCTCGACCTATCGGACATGCCGATGTGGACTATTCCACAGCAGCCTCCATTATGGAAAGGAGGAGGGTCGGTGTAGATGGTCTCTCCTTCCGGGACCCATTGGCCTGTGTTTAGAGGGCTGAAGCTGCCCCCTTTCCAGCCTTCCACGCCGTCGGAGTACTGCCCTCCCTGTCTCGGGCCAGGCTCGGCGCTGGCACCCACGTTTTGGCTGGAGCGTGTCATCTTGATGCAAAGCTCCGTGATGTTCAGCCAGGTTGTTGTGCGGGAAAGTGGGTCTGTCATCGATTTGATGCTGCACTCGTTGAAAGATTCATAAGCCACGCACTGCGCAGCCGCCCGCGGCGGTGACGCGGGCGGAAGGCGAGGCGGGTGCGGAGGGTCAGGTGGAGGGCAGGGCGCCTCAGAGAGGCGTCGGCGCTCCAGCTCGGTGGCGGGATCGGCGACGCGATCGATTGACGACGCGTCGATTTCTCTGTCAGCGATCGCACCCTCCACAGACCCTTCCTTTGCTGCACTGAAGCGCGAAAAAGCGAAATCGGTCGCGTGGGTGCTCGCCGCCTCGTAATCCGAGACCGTGCCCTCAATGGCGCCCTCGGCTTGGGCGCTGGTGGTGTAGGAGCCTGAAAAAGGGTAGATGTCTTTCTTGCCGTGCCGCTCGAGCCCTGGCGTGGCATAGGACTGCCCAATGATGCCGTGCGGCATGTCGCGGGCCGGCGCGTCGCCTCTCGCTGTGAAGCCAATGTCCAGACGGTGGTCGGGGCCTGCGATGTAGTCCTCTGCGCGTGGGACGGAGCGCATGCCATGCACCGTGACGGTCCAGTTTCCGAGCTTAAATGTGGCGCTCGAGTGGTCCATCGTCATTTCGAGACCAAAGCACTTCTTGTGGCCGTGGAAACCGAAGCGGAATGGACGGCCGACGCAGGTCCCGTTGACCACGCTCCAGCCAAAGTTGTTCGGGTCAAGTTCGGACGCCCAGAATGACGCGGTGGCGAACTTCTGCGAGGAGAGCTGCGCGGTGACGTGGGCTTCTGTGAGGAAGGAGCCATTGACTGTGAGGTCCCCGCCATGCAATTTGAACACGGCGTCCTCCGTCTTGACGTTGACCGACAGGCCAGGTGCAGACAGGAAGTTGTAGAGTGCGTTGTGGCGGCCGCGTAGGTCGGCGGAGCCTCCATACGCAAAGTTTATGTGAGGGTCGCGGAAGACTTTTGCCGCCGTGCCGCACTGGCTAAAGGGCGCGGTTGATAGGGGTAGCATGGCTGGAAAGGTCCCCGGCCGACGGCGTCGCCAAAACTGGCAAAACATTGGCGATGACAGATGCGATTTTCTCTCTCAAGTCTATATATATTTCTCTCTCTCTCAGTGTACGCACTTTTAGCTTACTGGGAGAAAAGAGAGAGGGGGTTGTGTTCTCTAGGCCCCTAAGGGCCCTACGCGCGGCGTGCGTGAGAGCTCGGAAGCGAGCTTTGCACGGCGATCGAGGATGGCACGGTTCACCCCCTTCACCGAAGCGTCTCTCTCTCTCAGTGTATGTAGCTCTTACGCACATTCCCGTAGGAGGACTCTGCTGACAGGGTTTGCGATGAGGAGCGACCCGAAGGGTTTCTCGGAGGTTAGTGCACCACTAACCGCCGAAGCGCAAGAACTCTACGACGTATCGGGCTCATACTAGCACCCCACCTCGCGAGCCGACGTTCTGTCTGCGCGGGTTTTTCTACTTTTATAGATCAACACTTTCGATAGACCGAAAGTAAGATCGTTCGGTGCAGAAACGCCGGCCATGCCCATGTAACGCACTTGTGCTCGCTTTTTTTGATTTTGGTTTAGAAGTGTCTCCAAGTCTTCTGGACCCATCGATGGCCGTCGCCTCGACGCCGCTCGTCGCGGCACCATCGTGCCCGGCCTGGGCGAAGCGTCGTCGCGGGTTCCCGCCGCAGTTCGACGGCAAGCCGTGCGAGCCTGCCGAGGAGGAGGACATGTGGCTGTGCAGAGCCGACGGCCGCGCGCGCAGCACCGCCGACCTGAAGCGCCTGGCGACCGCCGCTCGGGTGCGAGCGAAACGAGCAGGAGATGCAGCCGCCGCGAACACGCGCGATCGGCAGGCGCGCGACCAGCGCCGCCGGCAGCGTGAGCAGCACGACCGGCGCGCAGCGCCGGCGGTCGCCAAGACCGTGCGCCCACAACGCGGCCAGTGCGGCTGCCCGGCGCACGCGGTGTGCGGCATGTGCGTCGACCAGGGCAAGCTCGCCGCGGCCGAGCAGGCGGCCATCGACCTGGAGACGCGCTTCCACGCCTCGACGAACGTCGTCATGGACCTGGAGCGGCCCGAGGACGAGACGGCGGCGCTGCTGCAGCGCTGCGTGCACGTCTCCGACGAGACGAAGCGGCGGCTGCTGGGCGAGTGGAGCGACGAGCGCATGGCGCACGCGCTGCCGCTGCACGCATGCGCCTCGTGCGGCGTGCGCGACCCGTCGCTGACGTACACGCGGGTTGACGTGTCGGCGCTGCCGCGTACTGTGTCTGTGCGCGTAGCCGGCGGCGAAGACGAGACGCGGCACGTGTTTGAGCTCTCGCCCGAGCAGTGCGCTAAGTATCGAGGTCTTCAAAACAAAAAGGTGCGCCTTGCGTTTCCCAACGGCGCGAGCAACGACCGTCCCAACGGCGACGGTACGCACGAATTCCGCGACACCGACATCTCGCGCGTCATCAGTTGCTGGGAGTCGGACGACAGCACGCTCTACCACCTGCACCCCGAACTCGTCGATCGCCGCGCAAATGAGCACGGCGTGATGGTGCCATGCGCGATGCTGTGTCAATGGTGTGGTGACCAAGCCGACGCACGAAACAAGGAGTTGCGGTGTTGATCGCCGCGGGAGCCCTCTTATAGCTTTCTCTCTTCGTCGGGCGGTAACATGGAGCTGCTGATGGAGCGTCAGCTGGCGGAAGCCCATGTGTGCGCAGCTGAGCGGCACCCTTACCGAGCCGGCTTTTCCTCGGCCTGATTGCCCATGCATGGGTGCTCGCAGTCAGTGGATTCGCGTGACCGCTTCTTTCTGCTACTACGACACAGAGACGGGTGGCGCCAGCTTGTTCGCCCCTGAAGGGTCAAGCCCCAGCTTCATCTACGACCAAGGCGACTTTTTACAACCAATCTACATCGGTGCGCCGCCGCCGTCTCTCCCTGTCAAGGCAAACATCGGTGTGCCAGTCAACACTGGGTGGTTCGCACAAGTACGTCGATGCCATCGACAGCGTGCTGCTGGTGCATGGACGAACAGGACACGTCCGCGTGGGCCCTTGGATTTGCCTCCGAAACGAGTATGGGTGCGTGTACTTAGCGAACCTCATCACCCGCGTCACACGGTGGTTTCCTCCTAAACTTTGGATATGGAGAACATCGCCCGGCCGCCCATCCTCGACCTCGACGTGCCTTCCAACGGGTCGGCGACTTGGCGTCCATTGCGCTTTGCCTGGCCTCAGCACTTGCGCCACCATCAAAGCTGACCCGCCTCGTCAACCGAACGATGGTAGAAGGAGGTGCACCGTACCGGAACTGCATTGGTCTGCCGCACTCGCCCGATTCGTACGACAACGACCTACCTTCCCGATCAAAGGCCACTACGAACGTGCCAACGGGACGCAATGGAAGAAGATCTGCTTCCTCCCCTAGCATTGATAGCTCCGCTGTCGGCCGTCTCGCCGTCGCTCGACTTGCCGACGGCTCTGTCGCCGTCGCGCGACTAGACGGCCTCGCCGACGGCCTCGCTGTCGGCTGCTTCGCCGACGGCTCCGCTGTCGGCGGTGCCGTCGCTCTCGCCGTTGCTCCTTTCGGCGGCCGTTGCGCTGACGACCCCGTTGCTGCCGCCGCTCGACTCCACTACGGCGCCGATGACGCCCTCGGCCTCTCTGCCGCCGCTCCACTCAACGGTGGCGCCGATAGCACCATCGGCCTCGGCCTCTCTGCCGCCGCTCCACGCGACGGTGGCGCCGATAGCACCATCGGCCTCTCTGCCGAAGCTCGTGTCGACGACCTCGCCCGTAGCCTCTACAGCGTCGTCGGCTCTTTCGTCGTCACCTACATCGGTGGCATCAGCGCTGCCAGCTTCTCCACCGTCGCCTGCATCGACACAGTATCGCCGACGGCCCCTGCAACGCTGTCCGCTACTTCATTCGTGGCTTAGAAGAGCAGCCACAGGCTCTCTACTCTTTCCTCTCGTCGATCGGGAGTTACTCGACTGCGTCGAAGGGGGTGACGTCCGAACCTCCGAACCACGTCCGAACCACCGCGTGTTCTCCGGCACAGCGTGTCCCTCCCTCCTTTCACACTCTCCCAGTCCTTTCTGGTCCAGTGCCCGTCTTCTCCGCCCGCCGTCGGGCCGATTCCCCTCTTTCGTCCTTTAGACGTTTCACCTAGAGCAAGCGCGGAAGCGGGCGACGCGCCCCACGCCTGTGTCCCGGTCACGTCAGTCGGGTGGGGCTTGCGCACGGCATTGAGGATGAGCCGAAGTCTGTAAGGCACCGGCACACAGCACAAAAAGAAAAAACAAAGGTGGTACTTCTCTATCTGTGTGGGTCGCTCCTAGCGCTTTGCGAGACCCCCTCGGCCCGCCGGTGGAGCGTCTCGGCGAGGGAGCCGAGCCCGCCGAGGAAGTCCGCGTGCCTCGAGAAGAGCGCCCGCCCGCCCAGTTTGCGGGCTGTGTTTGCGACGAGCCGCCTCGCGAGCTGGTTGTCCGAGAGGAAGCCGCCGACGAAAAGGACTCGGTCCGCGGCCCCGCGCGGCGTGGCGTGGGCCATGGCTTGCAGCACCGACGCCTGCACCACGAGCTGCAGGACGGCAGCCGCCAGATGCCGTTTCGCCGGCAGCGGGGCTTCGCCGCCATGCGCGAGAGCGCCGAAGTTGACCGCGGTCATCGAGGGCGGGAAGCCGAGGGCCGCGCAGCCCTTCTCGCCGTAGATGTCTCCCACCGTCGTGTCGACGAGGGACGCGTCTCCCGCCTCGGCCAAGGCGAGCAGCTTGTGGTAGTCGGCCACGCCAGTCAAGGCGCGCCCGAGGCCGAGGAAAGTTGCTCCGCCGCAGGCCGTCCCTCCGACGCGGCGGAAGGTTGCGCCGCCAGCTGCGACGCCCCCCCCCTCGCCGGGAGACTCACACCCTTCCCGCTCGAGGAGGAGCACCTGTTCACAGCTAGAGGTGTGAAGAGACGCTGTTCACGTCCTCCCGCTCGAGGAGGAGCACCTGCCGGCGCGCGGGGCAGAGAAGGCCGAGTGATGGGAGGTGGGGAAAGGGGCGAGGGAGAGGGGCGAGGGAGGGAGGCGAGGGAGGGAGGCGAGGGAGGGAGGCGAGGGAGGAGGCGAGGGAGATAGGCGCCGAGACGCCGGAGCCAATGTTGACGACGATGTACGGGAAGTCGACCTCCTCCCAAGCCACCCGCTCCTCCGCCGCCTCGCTCGCGCCTCCCTCCCCCCCTGAGGTTGTGGCGGAGCCAGAGCCATCCCCTCCGGGGCTGGGCCCCGGCAGCGCGTACAGCTCGTCCGCAGGGCCGACGGCGCGCAGAAAGTGGAGCCCCTCCACCAGCGCGGCGAGCTCGGCGAAGGGGACCAGCCGCACGCGCAGCACCTCCTCGAACAGCGCGGCGTACTTGTGCGCCCCACCGCCCGCAGCGACCACGTGCCTCACCGAGCTGTACACAGACTCGCGCCGCTGCAGCCTCGGACCTGACTCCACGGCCGGCGCGGCGGGCTGGCCGTCGCAGTTACGGAGCGTCTCGACCGCCTCTGCCAGCGAGCGCGTCGGCGCAGCGACAAAGTGCAGCGTGAGCGAGGTTCCGTCATCCGCATACACATCGAACGAGAGGGAGGGCTGCGTGTTGAAGCACGCTCCGAAGGAGACGCGCTCGTGCTTCTCGCCCTCTCGAATACGGCGGAGCAGGACCATCTTTGCGAGCGTGCCGCCGATGTCGACACCCAGCGTGCCAGCCACCTCGCGCAGGTTGGCCAGCACGAGCAGGTGGCGCCGAGCGCGAACCTTAGCCCACTGCAAGGCCGCACGCGGGATGAGCGGGCGCTGCTGCCGCGCGAGACGCGGACGACGACGCCACCCGAAGAGTGCGAGGAGCGCGGCGGCGGCTACCGCGACGATCGCCGTGGCGCGCATCGTCGAGGGCTTTCGGGAGGGCGCGACCAACGTCCCTTTGGGCGCGACCAACGTCCTGCGGGGGGGGGGCGGGCCGCGAACGGTCGCTGCCTGCCGTATTTCTTTCTGGCCCCCGGGGGGGGGCGCTCACGGCTTGCTCGGGCGCTTACCACTCTCCACGCCCATGCCTGCGTATGACGTCGTTGTGCTGGCTGCCAATACCGCGGGCTCGCGCGAGAAGCTGGTCGGCCTGCTCCGCAACTGTGCGACCAAGCTCTGGAGCCGCGGCGCGGTGATCACAGAGGTGCGCTCGTGGGGCATCCGCGATCTCGCGTACCGGATCCGGCAGCGAGGCGTGAACCACTACCGAGCGCACTACCTCACGCTCGACCTCTTCTGCTCGCCCGCCTCCCTCTCGGAGCTCGAGAGCACGCTGCGCACGAGCCCCCTCGTGCTGCGGTGGATGCCTCTGCGCAAGCGCGACGCCGGCAGAGTCAGCCCCGAGGAGGCGCAGGCGCGGCGCGACGCGGCGCTGGCGCGGGACGGGGAGGACGCGGCGACGGTGCTGGAGGAGGCCAAGTACGAGTACCGCAACCTCGTGATGCAGCGTGTCTTCGAGGGCAAGACGCGGCAGGAGATGCTGGCCGAGCAACTCTCGCAGCACCGCTTCGCATCGTACCAGCGGACGGCCGAGGAGCGACGCAGCACCCGCCGCCCCTCCCCCGCCACCCTCCGCCTCCCTCACTCTTGCCGCGCCGCACGCAGGCCAACCGCGTATCGGCCAACGTCGCCTCGCTCCGCGCCGCCGGAGTCAGCGCGCCGCCGCCGCCGCCACCGCCGGAGCCGTCCTCGGGAGAGTCGTGACGGGCGTTGTGGGCTGGGAACGGGCGGCGGGGCGTTGAGTGGCTGAGCGCACCGGTTATATGATTGTGATCGACATCGAGAGAGAGCGCGAGCCCCCGCCCCGCGGGGTCGATGACGATGTGACTGCGCTTCTGAGTTCTGTAGATGGAAGATGCTCTTGTGCTGCTCCACGCGAGAACACGAGACTCGAGAGTGGATTTCGCGGAGATCGTGTTGTCCCCACAGTCTTGTGCAGATTGGCTCGTGATTTTCTCTACCTTTCGCCTCCGGCTCTCGACTGCGGCATGGACTGGCCTCCGCGGGGCGGCCCGTCTCGCCCCGGCGCCGCCGCGCCGCCCCCGCGCCCCGGCCCGCCCCCGCCCCCCGGCGGGAGACAAAGAGAGCGGAGCGGAGGGACACACACACACAGAGCCGCAAACGCGCAGATTCGCGAAGACACACGCTTCGCTCACACATCACACGCTCCTCAGACCTCACCGACCTCGTGCCCCGGGGTGTCGGTTGCCTCGGGAAACAAGGGTCGCGACACCTCGCGCACAGACACGCGCCGGCCTCGCACCTTCCTCAAGGTCTGTCTGATGAGCAGCCCAAAGGCGGGGAACACATGCGCCGCAAAGCCCTCAACCTCGGCGAGCAGCGCCGCCGCCACCGCCTCCGCCTCGCCCGCCTCGACGCCGTCCGCCAGCTCGAGCGAGCTGATGCAAGGCCCGCCGACGCCGCCCCGCCCCTCGTACCGCAAGACCGCCCGCGCAACCTCGCCCTCGCCCTCGCCCCTCGGCGACGCGGCCCACCGGCCTGCCGACCCACCCGCACCAGCGCTGGCACCGCCTGCGCCCGCCCGCAGCCAGACAAAGGTGGTCGCGAAGCGCTCCCCGACCCCTTCCCCCTCCTCCCCGCTCCCCTCGTCGCTCCCCGCCCCGCTCCCCTCCCGCACCGTCTCAAACACGATTCGGTCCCGCGGCCGCGCCTCTCGCGGCGCGGCAGTCTCGAGTCGGGCAGCGGCCCCGAGTCGGGTGGCCGCCTCGGGAGGGTCGGAGTGCGGCGGGTCGTAGGAGAGGTCGTAGGAGAGGGGGCGGTGGAGGGGGATGGCCATCTGCTGCGGGTAGTCTGCAAGGATGAAGTGGCTCTCGCAGAGGGCGGCGAAGGCCTAAGCCAAGCCGCAGAGTCATCGCCACCGCCCGGCGGAGCGAAAAGGCGGAGGGGAGGGGCGGAGGGCAGGCGGAGGGAGAGCGTGGGGCAGGGAGAGGGCGTGAGGCGAGCACGTGTGTGTGTGTGTGTGTGTGTGTGTGTGCGTGTGTGTGTGTGTGTGTGTGTGTGTGTGTGTGTGTGTGTGTGTGCGCGCGCGCGCGCGTGTGCGTGTGTTGCGTGTTGCACCTCGCTCATATCGTGCGTCGACATCTCGGACGAGAGGCAGACGACGCTCACCCACCACCGGCCTGCGAGCCCTGCCGTCCGGTCAGAGAGGACCCGCAGCCGCATCGCCTCCTCTCGCCGCCCAGCGCGCAGCCTCAAGAGGCGAGACTCCCGCGCGCCGATCCCCATGTGGCGCAGCCAGCGGTGCTGGAGCAGGTAGGCGCCGTTCGCAGCCGTGAGCACACTCTTGAGGTGGAGATCGACGGCGCGCAGAGCGGACGACACGTATTTGCGCTTGCACGGCTGGCCGCGGCCCGTCGGTCCCATGTAGCACAGGTCGCAGGGACTGAGGGACCGGGAAAGGGCGCCGAACGCACTGCGTGCGATCGGCTGCGCCGAGCGGTAGTAGGGCGACGGCAGCAGCCTCGCCAGCATATCCTCAGACACAGCCTCGAGAAGCGAGCCGTCCCCGGCGTCTGTGATGAACGACTTGCAGGAGCTGCAGGCATGAAGCAGATCGATCCACGATTCAGCGTTATGCTCATCAGACCTCGTCCGATTGCGCAGCAAATGGCCGAGGATCTTTTGGAGCAGCTCACGAGGGAGCGAGGTGAGACTCATCGCGGCGCACGAACTCGGCGAGCGTCTCCAGCGTCTCCGCTTCGTACGCACCCTCCTCCCAGCAATTGAGCGCCTCCTCCACCCCCGCGCCCGCGCCCGCAGCGTCCGTGCCCGCGACGATGGCAGCGACGCGCTCCTTCTGCCGAGCCTTCGCCTCCGCCTTCTCCGCCCTATTCACACAAAACCCCTCCCCTGCCCAAGACGCACAAGCAAGCACAGACAGTATTCACAGCACAAAGCTTTGAGCCGGTACTGCCATTCGGTTTTCCACAGTTTTCCATATGTGACTCGCCGGACGGACATGAAGCCAGTCGGACGGTCGGACGAAAAAGTCGTCCGACGTCCGGCGTCCGGCCCAAATCTGCCGCCGTCCGACTGGGCCTATTTCGGTCCGTCGCCGGACAGACGGACGAGTTCACCGGACGCATCGCGTCGCTACCGCCCCATTTGATTGCGGCGCGATGCTCTCGGGCCTGCTGCCGTGCATCGCCGTCGCCGCCCGACCCGCCTTCCAAACCAGTGAGGAGCTCCTCGCCAGCATCCTGCAGGCGGGTGGGAACGTGGGAGCCACCTGTCTGACTGGCGAGGGGCGAGTACTCTTCGGGCAAGATGCGGGGCGCAAGCAGCGTCGGGCGGCGGTGCTGGCCATCCTGCACTGCATCATCGCCAAGAGAGACAAGAAGCAGAAGCGGCGGCGGTCAGGCCCTATCCTGGGCCTGATCAGTCAGACCGTACGCGAGCACGGCTTCTGGGCCACAGTGGCTCACCTCGACGACGTGCGGTTTCAGCGCAAGTTCCGGCTGTCACGCAGTGCCTTTCGGGACCTGTGCGTGCTGCTCGGGCCGCACCTTACGCGTGAAGGTGGTCGAGGCGGGGCGCGCGCCGGACATGCCGCCCCGCCGCTCAGCGTCGAGACCAAGCTGTCTGTGGCCCTACGCTTTCTTGCGGGAGCGTCAGTCGAGGATCTGGACAGGTATGGAGTTGAGCGCAAGAGCAGCATCATGGGCTGCTGCGTCTGGCCAGTCGTGGGCGCAATCCACGCGTGCCCCGAACTGGAGTTTCGGCTCCTTCGCGCGCTGAAGAGCGCGAAAGCCGGCGACTCGCGTGAGCTCAGAGAGATCCAGGCCGGCTTTGACAAGAAGAGTGGCGGGATGTTGCCGGGGTGCATCGGTGCCCTCGACGGATGGCTGCCAGCAATCCACAAGCCGCCTGTCTCGTCAGAGCTGCCGCCGCCACGCAACAAGGTGCACCACCTCGCCGCGCAACACTATTCCGACCCTGCATGAGCGAGGTCTCCCACACACCGCACGGCATCTGCATTAGGTGGCCAACGCCATGATCTACTTTTGCTACAAGAAGTACTTTGCCCTGACGTGGCTGGGGGTCGCCGGCGCTGACCAGTGCGTCGCCTGTCGCCACGAGAGAAGATCTGCACCGCAAAGGGGAGGGAGGGGCCGCCTACGCCCGGGCGGCGACGCACCCTCTGTGGTGCCGCGCAGGGAGCTTCTCTACGGCGCGTACGTGTCGCCCGGCGGACAAGGCGACGCTGGAAGCTGGCCTCTGTGTGAGCTGGCGTGCTGGATCGAGGAAAACGGCCTGCCCCAGGGCTGCTGGTTGAATGCCGACGAGGCTTTCAAGGGGTCCGAGTCGTGCGTGACGCCGTACCCTGGCTCTGTGTCTGCGGACCACCGTGCGCGCCGCCCTCGCTCTCCCTGCCCCTCTCTCGCGCCGAGGATGCGTCACCTGGCATGCACAGGCAAGGCAAACTTCAACCACTTCAAGTCCTCGCTGCGCATGCCCGTGGAGCAGTGCTTCGGTCGCAACTACGGCCTCTGGGGCGCGGCGTCAAAAGCTGCCTCTCCCCTCCGGGATCCCCCTCTCTGTAATCATGATCCCCCCTTCTGTGGCCGCCGTCGCAGGCGTGTTTTGGCGCCCTTCCCGCATGGGAGTTGACTGCTTCCCGCACCTCATCTCAGCATGCTTCAAGCTGTCCAACTTTATGCTGCGCTACCGGAACGCCGAACGCGAGGAGGATCGCTGCGACGAGCAGCTGTTCCGCAGCACCGCCGCGGAGGAGGGGGGCGAGCGGTCGATTGACGACGTGCGCGAGATGCTGACGCGCAACTTCGCCCCAATGAAGAATGCCCCCGGCCTTCCAAATGCGGCACCGAGCTGCCGCAAGGGGCGCTGGGCGTTGCCGAGCGGCCAACCTCGTTGGATGCGGTCCGCCATGATGGACAAGTCAGCGCTGCGCGACTCGCTGGCGGACAACGTGATGCTCTTTGACGCGGTGCGGCCGGGCGGCAAGCACGCCACGCGCACTCAGGGTGCGCCTCAATCGTGACACTACCACCCTGCTGCCCGCGGGGCGAGGCCGGCGCGTGCCGCGCCTCGGCAAGCCGAGCGCCGAACTTAGCTGAGCAACACACACTCATGTGCATCTCTCTCTCTCCGCGCACACCCGCATGTAGCATGTAGCGTAGGTCTTATCTCTGCTCAACCTCTCCCTGCAGTACCGTGGTTGTCGATACGTTTTTTTTCATCACATGAGCTTATAAAAACCGGCCCCGCGTGTGCCACTTCCCCAACCGCAGCCAGCGCGCTTCTAGTCCGCACGATTCCCCTGGCCGGCGGCGCCACCCAGCGCTCTCCGGATCCCTGACATGCTCCTAAATCGCGATTTTTTTCGAGCTCAGACGGCAGCGAGCGACTTTTGCCTGCAGCCGTAACTCGGCCTCTGGCCGCCGACAGCGCCTAACTCGGGGTCTGGGGCGGAGCCCCAGCCTGGGGTCTGGGGCTGGCAGCCCCTCTCGGCGACGTGGGGAGCGGCTGCCGTCCACGGCTCGCACCGGCTCTTCCAGCGGCTCCACGCTTGCCGCCCGTGACGTCCGCGCCACGCACCACCACGCGGCCGCTCGAGAGAGCGGTCGACGCCCATACTGCTGGGCGTGGCGCTCTATCGGTCGACGCTTCGGCGTCGCTGCTTGCTTGGTAGGGGACCCGTGCCTCGACGCGGCGGCGCGGCTGAGTACGGCTCGGTGGCACAGCGCGTCGCCACGGATAAGATGCGATCCTGCATGGAGGGGGAAGCTCCAAGAATGATTCGTTCTACTTGCAGGAGAGGTCCAAGCAATTCGGGTGACTGCATGGCTCTTTCGCCACTTCGCGTCGAGGGATGCGTCCAAGCTAATGACTTCTTATGAGAAGCGCCGTGTCTTGCGGCACGTGTTGTGACAAACAGGCCGCTATTAATGAAAATGGGAATGTTATCTAGTTTTACGCACACACACACGATTCTATTCCGCGCTTCTAGTCCGCACGATTCCCCTGGCGCGGCGCCACCCGGCGCTCTCCGGATCCCTGACATGCTCCTAACCTCCGGCCGACAAAGCTGCACGGTGCGTGTGCGATCCAGTCGCGCTTTGCAGCGCACAAACGGCCTGTTCTGGTCCGATGGCGACGGGAGAGTGTCAGTTCGCGCGAGCGACAGACGCGGCTGCGGCGGCCGCAGGCACAGCCTCCCCGGAGCTGCGCTCCTGGTCGCGCTGGTCGGGGGTGCCGCAACCCAGCGGGCTGCAGTCCCACCACTCGTCAGGACCCAGCTTGCGAAGGCAAGTCCAGTAGGGCCTGCCGTCTTCGAGCTTTTGAGCCAGCAAGAGAGCATGGGCGTCGCCCACCGCTGCGTCGACGGTTTCCGCACTGAGGGGGGCGCCCGGGGTCGTGCCGAGAATCTCGGTCATGACCGGCGGCTCCTCTTCCCGGCTCCCCGGAAGTGCAGCAACGGCTCGCTTCATCACGCCGTGCTGAATGGGCGCCCATTGCGTAGGGTCTGTCTTGCCGCCCTCGCCGCGCGCAAAGGCCAGCACGCCGAGGGCTTGGAACTCCGTGTCGAGAGCCGCGGCGACGAGAGCGGCATCGGCACCATCCTGGCAGTGCACCGAATCTAAAGGCTTGAAGGAGCCAGCCCAGAAGTCAGCGACATCTTCAGCGAAGGGTGTCTCTGCCGGCGCGAGGCAGTCGATCTTGGAGATGCTGACCGCCGTGCCCGAGTAGTTGGCCGCGACGTAGCTGCCGATGGTCTGCTCAGCTGGGACGAGGCTGGGGCAGGTAGCGGCCAGATACGAGGATTCTACGCCACTGTCCTCGGAAGCAGCCGAGGACGGGCGATCCCGCTTGTAGCTGGACCCAGCTGCCGCCGCTGGAGCGGCGGCAATGACCGCGCCCTTCGAAGCGTCGGCCTCCCCACCCTCCTCTTCTTCGGAGCTAGAGCTGCTTGCTGACTCACCGTCGTCGCGTCGTCGCGGCTGCTTGCCACCCCGAACAGGGACTCGGACGGCTCCGCGTTGAAGACTGGGAGGCTGCGGGAGAGCAGAGCCGGACGGAGGGGGGGCGAGGCCGCCGCCGTGCATAGGAAAAGCGAGGGCAAAGTTGTTGGGCGCCACCGTCCCTGCGCCGAGCCGGGCAGCCTCGTACTCCTTCTCCACGGGCGTCGGCTCGCGCGGCTTGCCGAGAGCGTTGCTAATGCCTCCCAGCATCTTGTGCACTAAGGGATCGGCCACGGCCGCAAACTTCTCTGGGAGGCCGGCGATGGTTTTCAGCATCTCGGTCTCGGACTTTTGCCGCTCGATTGCCAGTGCCTCAGCATCCCGCCCCGCTGCCGTCGCCTTCTCAGCCAGGCTGCTAGTGCCGACGTGCGGCCCGCCGGAAGCAAGCACACTCTGCCTCGCCTCCTCGCCCATCCAAACGATGCTTTGAGCCACCTGCCCATGAAACTCCGCCGGCAAGCCGGAGTCGGTGCCGCTGCCGCCACGCTGCTTTTGGTCCTGCGCGCGTGAGCGCTGCGGAAGCTGCAACGCCGGAGGGCGGCCGGCAATGCTGGCGTCAACGATGCCGAGAGGATTAGGCTCCCGCGGCAGCCGGTTGGTGAGCTCGCTGTCACCAACAGCGCCGACCTATGCGGTTACATGGCCGAGCGTGAGCAGTTTCGGTTTTCGACAAGAAATGTGCTAGTCGAGCCGCGGGGTACCCTGCCCAACAGCGCCGTCAGGATCTTCTCCTGCCTCGAGCCGAGATCGGTCTTGAACTGGGTATTCAGCATCGTGTTAGCCAGGTCGCCCATTTCGACCTCCCCCCACCTCTGCGCCGCGCCCGATTTGGTGTGAGGTGCATCGTGAGAGAGAGAGAAAGCTCGTTCGTTCGTTCGTGTATATGCTTACTTACTTACTTGTACTTGCTTGGCCAACTAAACATAGACAGACAGACAGATAGGCGGTGCCTCGAGGCAGCTAAGACGGTGTCACTTTTCCACACTTCGCTTGCGACCAGAAACTGTGGTCTCCACTTTCTCTGACTCTCGTGACTCGTGTCGTTGGGGCGAGGCGACCACCGGCCACCGCCAAGTTGTTCCGGGCCGAGAGTTCCGAACACAGTTGCATGGGTGAGCGGTGGGCGATGCACTTCCGCCCGGACGCTCCGGGGCGTTGGGGCTAGTTCCATTTCACTGTGGCACAGCTCGCGTTACAAAACCTTGATTTTGACCATTGCGCGAAAAAGGTACATCTCGGTGCCTTCCAGAGGCAGCTGCGACCCCGCCGAGTGGACGGTAACGCACAGCAGGTGGCGCGGTGCGTTACCGTCCACTCCGCTGGGTCGCAGCTGCCTCTGCGCGTCCTGGGGATGTACCTTTGTCGCGCGCCGGAGACGACTCGACGCCGCTGAGATCGGAGATCAAGCTCTGACAGGTCGCACGTCGCTCCTTTGACGCCGACGTGACTCACCCGTGCAGATCACATCAGGACACGGTCTCGACGCGCTCGGTACGACGCCTGCGACCCGTCTCGGGTCAGGTGGCACGACGCTCATCGCGCCTACCAGCGCTGCCGTGCAGGTTGCCACGACGAGGTCGAGCACGCTTCTATACGCTCGCCGAGCCTTCCTTTCCATCCCATTTGGCAGCCTGGGAACGGTGGCGGTCAGAGGCAAAGCATACGAGGGGTGGTGGAACCACATGTCACGGCTACTGCCGGCTCGACCCCACGATAGCCTCCGGAGGCTGACTTTGAGGCACAATCATCGGACGACGTCGGCGAGTTGAGTCGCGCTCGCGGTAGCCAGATGACCTCTCATACTAGTATCATCGGCCATGGCCGCAGGAAGCGCGGGGGAGGGCGCTGGGAGCAACACGGAGCTCCGTTGGACGTTTTCAAGATTAGCGTGTCAGAGTGAAATGGAACTAGCCTGGGCTCCTTTAACCCCCTCTAGAGCCTGCAGCCTCACTTGTGCGAGTTGTACAGTCTTGTGAGAATTGATTTGATTTCCAAAGTCGCATTCCAATTAGGATACACTGAGAGGGAAGATGGCACACAGCAACAACACACACAAACGCCTGCAACACGCACGAGCTACGCGCACGAAGCTCATCAGATCTGTCACAACACAGTCACCACAAAAATGTGATAAGCGCTTCCCCAAAGAACTTCACTTCTCCTCGAGGGCTTTCTCTCTCTCGGGGAGAGCTCAGGAGAATCGCATGTCCATCTCCACCACCGGCCTAAGCTAACGACACACGAGGCAGCAGCAGGCGGGGAGAGGTTGCAAAAGCGTATCAGTCGAAGAGCAGTGCGTGGAGCACATCTGGCGGGGGCGGGGGCGGGTCGGCGAAGAGCGCCGGGAGCCCTGTGTCTGTCAGCTTGTTGTCGACCGACGTGGTCACGTGCGAGAGGAAGGAGGCGACGCTGTTTGGCGGAGGCGGCGGGGGCGGCGTGAACAGCGCCTTGACGCCTGTGTCCATGAGAGAGGGGACGTCGCGTTGATGTCGCCGGAAGAAGATGCAATCGCGAGAGAAGGGGGGGAGCGGGAGCAGAGCGCGCGGGGAGGCGAGGGAGGGGAGAGGGGAGTGCGGGTTTAGTGCGGGTGGCGCGTCGCACCGAGCATGCCCGACAAGCTCGAGAGCGTGCCTAGCGTCGGGTTGCTCGCCACAACAGCGTGCGCCTTGCTAGGGGCCCTAGTAGGGGCCTCCTTGCTGCTCGCGCTCGCGCCGCCGCCGCCGCCCGCACCGCTCTGAGCCATGCCTCGCCCGCTGCCGCTGCCGCTGCCGGTGGCAGAGGGGGCCCCTTCCGCCTCCCGCGGCCCGCAGTCGGAGCAGTCGGAGCCCAAGGCGCAGGCGCCCCACTCCGACCCCTCCCCGCCGTCGTCGCACACCCCGACGCCGTCGTAGTCTGTCACGCCCTGACTGCGGAGCGTCGAGAGGTACTCGCCGCACTCGTCGTGGCAGAGGGGGGCGGCGACCAAGCAGCCCGTCTCGCCCGCGTACCGGCACGGAGGCACGTCCGCGGCGAAGTCCCCGCTGCGCAGCTCCCCTACACACATTCAAACCCCTGCTCCAAGGCAGGCTCACCGAGGCGGGGGAAGGAAGGGGAAGTCGCTCAAGGCGCGCGGCCCACCGGCGCCAATCTCGTCGCCGAGCCGCCCGCCGCTGCTGGAGGAGGAGGCGCGCGCAGGCACGAACCCGTCCGCCGCGACGTAGCCCTGGCTGCCTGCGACGGCGGTCTTTGTGAGGTCGACGGTCGCGTCGAGCGCCTGCTTCTGCGCCGTGTCGCCGACCTGCACATTGACCGGCACCTGCGAGGAATAGGGCCGGGGTCGGTCGTGTGCATGGGACAGGAGCGCACCCAGCGCGGAGGGGGGCACTTCGGTGTGCGTGTCGACCGAGATGAACGCCATCGTCCAGTCCATCAGCCGGGCGCGGGCGAGCGGCGGAGGCGGAGGCGGAGGGCTGCTTTGGAACAAGGACCCGAAGTCGGGAATGCGAATGTCGACCACTGGCCAGGAGGGCGAGAAGGATGGCTCTTCCCAAGGGAAGGGGCCTGAGCCGACCGCTGCGCTGTAGTCGTAGTCTGGGAGGAGGAGGCTACGCGCGGCCCGGCGGGGTGCGGCCACGAAGCAGAGCGCGCCGGCGAGCGCGCCGGCGAGCGCAAGGGCGCCCATCGTGCCCCAGCGCGCCCCAGAGCCGCGTCGAGAAGTGATCATCGCAGGCCGCTGGGTTCGTGTGGAGGGAGGAAGGGAGGTGAGCAAATCGAGGTCCGATGCAGCGAAATGCAAGGGACGAGCCGCCGAAATGTTGAAAAGAATTTCTGGCCAGCACACCTCGCACGACGCTGGGCACGGGACTGGCGCGCACTGGCACTTGAAAAGAAACGAGCAAAGCGTTGAATATCTTTCTGTAGGATGATCCGTCGTGCCGAAGCCCGTCAGGCACTCTCTCCCTAACCCTAGCCTTCTCCCGAACCCTAGTGTGCCTAGTGTGTTTTAGTTGCCTCTGAGAGAGAGAGAGTGATGCTTTCACCCTGTCGTGTCCCGTCCACTGTGATTGCGGCCGTCCACGAGTACGTCGTCTTCTCTTGAGAACGTCCCACGACCCCCTTCTGGTGTCGACACACCAGAAGGCGGGGGCTCGGCCGAACGAAAAGAAAGCGAGTACTTGGGCGAGTAGGCCGTGCGGTCGACGCTGCCGCGCGCGACTTTGCGCGCGAGGCGGCGCAGCTTGAGAACGGCGGTGGGCGAGAAGCCGCCGCCGAACGTCTCGTGGAGCAGCAGGTTGAAGTTGTTGCGCTTGACAAAGATCGCGTCGTGGTAGAAACCGCGATGCGCCTTGACGTAGCCGTGGCCGTTCTTGTGGTCGAAGGGTTGGCCGGGCTGCCCGCGCGCCTTGCAGCCCATGTTTAGGCGGCGGGCCTTCTCCTCGGTGTTGCCGAAGGCGTAGGAGTGGCCAACGGAGGCGGGCGTGCCGCCACTCGAGGCGTTGCCAACGCCCGCCGAGGAGGTCTTGAGGAGGGGCGTCCAGAGCTTGACTTCATTCACCTCATCGCCGTAACATCGCATCCTCCCGGGCCAGCGTGGGGTTCCGCGAGGTCGACCTTGTACCCCTCGTTGTACTTTTGGTTTTCACATCGCCGACGCCGTGATTGATTGCGCCTCCCTCCCTCTCTCTTGCGCTCGGCGTCCTCGCTCTTGGTCCGCCTCGATCGACATCTTGCTCCGGGTGTCCCCCACTATGTGTCGCCGTTATCGGGGCACGCTATCCTGTGCAGTCAGGGCAAGTGGGGGCGAGGCGCACACCCTCTGGTCTATACTGGTGTGGTTCTGTCCCTATAGTCTCGGAGGGAGGCTTGAAGCTAAGAATATTTTATTTTTATGCAGGGCTGCACGGCCGAGGTGCCGAGCAGGCTTCCGGCCGAGGTGCCAAGAAGACTTTGTGCAGGGGCTCTGGCCCTGCCCGCCACCACGACGCCCCGCAGGTGTCCATGGTGCTGGCTACCGTATTGAGCGCTAGCCGGGAAGCTGTGCGGTCGCACCGCACCAGCACTCACGACGGCCGAGTTGCCGTCGATCTCCTCGCTCCGCGATCTCGCCGGAGGAACCATGTAGTGAGCTGTGAGCTGTACACGGAGCGAGGGTCTGTACCGAGGCGTACAGGAACGATCAAACCAAGATCACCATCGTCCTGAAGGACACAAAGCCTAGGTGTTAGATATGTATCCAGTGTATCCAGAACTTGGGTGGATACACAGTGTATCTAGTGTATCTCAACTCTCGGAAGCTGCCTACACACGCGCCCTCTCCGGCTCCTCTCGCTCGCTCATGCCTATCCTAGGGGAGAACCAAACTAAGCCATCACAATTGCAGCCGGCGCCGCCGCGGCGAGGGCCGTGGCGGCAGGCGCCGGCGCAGGTGCCGGCGCAGGCACAAGGGCCGTCGCGCCTGCGCCGCGCCGCGCGCGATCCGGGTTCGGGTTGAAGGGCATCGGCGACGGCGATCTCAGGCGAATACCTCTTTCGGACACAGCAAAAAAACGTGCTCGTCTTCGAAACCGGAGGCTGTGTATCTCACTGTGTATCCACTGTGTATCCAGACTGAGTGTGGATTCACGTGTATCCTGTGTGTCCAAACACCCCCCCGTGTGTATCTAACACCTAGGACACAAAGCATCGTCCTGAAGGACCACGGCGTCTCGTCTCCTACATAAAAGAGCGGGCAGCACTGGCGTAGGAGCCGGCAGCACTGGCTGGCTGGCAAGGCGCATGTGGCCCAGAGGCGAGCATTGTCGGGCAGGATGGCGCGGCGGCCGCAAAAGCGGAAACTTGCGCGGAGAACGCGCCAGGAGCACCGCCGGCCCCGGCCGTCGGTCGGCCAGGCGGTGGCGGCGGCGGTGGCGGGCCCATGCCGCCGCGAGCGAGCTTGCGAGGGTTGTAGTCGCGCATTCGTCGGCCGTCCTCTACTTTCTTTCATGTGTGTTAGTTGTTTTGTTAAAATTCTTTTATGTGTTAATGCACGACAACAGGTGGGTTAAGAGGGAGGCCGGGGCCGCCACCTGCCAGAAGATGGGCTGGCAGATGCAGATGGCGGGGCGACCCACAACGCGGCCGCCCCCTGCCGGCGCTGCCCGGGCGGCATCGCGCCCACCCGCCGCGCCGCCTGCGTGGGCTCGTCGCAAGCCCGAAAGGTCGCGTGCGCGTTCTTCGCCTCGCTCACAGCTCGGCGAGGGTCCCGACGACACCTGCAGAGCGCGGTGGGCGGCCGGGGGCGCCCCGGGGGCGCGCAGCCGGCGCGCCCTCTCTGACGCTGACACCATAGCCCACGAGCTCGAGCACGAAAAAAGAACCCCGTGGTCTTTCGACGGCGGCCGCGCAGCAGGCCGCGCACGCAGCGAAGCGAAAATAAAAAAGACGAAAATAGGATGCCTCCTCCACCTCGACCCCAGGGAGCGAATTACGCCACCGGCGCGGCGCTCCTCGGCTTCATCGGCAGCGTCTTCTACTATTGCACCCATTATGCCGTCCGGCAGGACGAGATCACGCAGGCCGACCTCGACGACTACCGACAGCGGCAGGCTGACCTGCAGAGATTAAAGGCAAAGCAGTAGCCGCTGGGGAACGTCCCGCGCTGTCGACGACCCGTGTCGCTCTTCACGCGCGCTGTGAGTACGCGTGCGTTTTGAGTTCATTCAACCATCGCGGCGACTCTCGAACTCCCGGTTGTCGTTTTTTTCGCGCCGCGGCAATAGCCGCAATACAAGAGATTTTCAGCCGCATGCGGTACACCAAAGCGCAAACCACCACTAAGTCTATGCACGGTCATGACGGCGGCCCTGGCTTCCGTCCCGGGACGCGGCTCACCATCTGCGCCATGTGTGCAGCGAGCTCGGCGACGTTGCGTCCCTCGTGCACGGAGACGTCGAGCGTCCCGGGCGGCACGTCCTCGGCGGCCAGGCCCTCGGCGAGCGGGAGGTCCGCCTTGGAGCGCACGTCCAGCCATGGCCGGCGCGGGAAGGCGGCGCGGATCTGCTCCCGCACCATGAGCTGCAGCCTCGGCGCCGACTGCTCGCCGCAGGTGCCGGACAGGTCCATGACAAAGACCTGGAGGAGGGTGGGGAGGAGGGTGGGCGAGGCGTGTGCGAGACGTGGAGGGCGTGCGTCCGCGAGCGCGCCACGGCCGACGGGAGGAGCTGCACCGCCGCGAGTGTGAGCCCCTCCATCGCGTTTCGCTCGTCCTCCGGCCGGTGCAGCACGCCGGGCGTGTCCATCAGCTGGAGGGCGGGAGGAGGGAAGGGAAGGGGGAGGGAGGAGGGTGGGCGAGGGGCCCGGGCGGCCGCCTCGTGCCCCGGGGGGGGGGGGGGGGCGGTGCCTCCACCTGGTAGCGGTCGGGAGCGCCGTGCTGCCCGACATGCCCCAGCTTGAGCCCTCTGGTGGTGAAGGGGTAGTCGTTGACCTCGGGCGTGCCGGACGAGGTTGCGCTGACGATGGAGGACTTGCCGACGTTGGGCATCCCGACCAGCACCGCCACCGGGGCGTCCGTCTCGACGCGAGGCAGCCTGCGCAGCGTCTGCGCCGTCTCGATGAGCAGCATCAGCCCCTCCGCCTCCGCCTCAAAGACGGACTCCACCTGAGGAGCACCGGTGAGGGGCACCAGTCTCGCGTCCCTGCACCCGCCCCCTCGCTACCCCCCCTCCCCTCCGCCGCAGCGCCGCCTCTGCGAGGCCCTCCTCGAGGGCGGCCGACGCCTCGGCGGCGCTCGAGGCGTTCGCGGCGACGGCAATCGCCTCCTTGCCTTGGAGAAAGGTCCGAGGAGGGTCAGCGGCGAGGGTCGAGGCTGCTGCTCGACTGCGACCGCGCGTCGCCTGTCCTCACGACCGCGCGCCGCATCTCGTCGTGCCGCTGCAGCACGGCGCTCAGCGGCAGCCCGCCCCGCCGGACCAGCGAGTCGAGGGTGAGGTCTGCGAGGGCTGCCTGCGGCGGGGCGGGTGCCGCGCCGGCTCAGGAAGAGAGAGAGAGGAGAGAGAGAGAGAGAGAGAGAGAGAGAGAGAGAGAGAGAGAGAGAGAGAGAGAGAGAGAGAAGAGTCGCGAGAGAACGCGGAGGGGGGGGGCGGGGCGGGGCGAGGCGAGGGGCGGCCTCGAAGGGCGGCAGCGCGCGCAGATGGGCGCGAAACGCGCGCTGCTGCTCCTTGACCGGCACCGAGAGGGCGGACGTGAACGCCTCCAGCTTGCGGGCCGCGTCCTTGGCCGCCCTCTTACGCACGTTGCCCTTGACGGCCGAGGGTGGAGCCGTCGCGGCCGCCTGCCGGCAGAGAGAGAGAGAGAGAGGGCGGCTGTCACGGCGGCGGCGCGATGCAGGCGGCCGCGGGCTAGAGCACCTTGCGAGCAGCCTTGAGGAGCCGGCCGGGCCCGCGAAAGTCGGGCAGGTCTGCGAGCCGCGTCGGCCCAGCCGAGGCAGAGCCCGCCGGCGCAGCGCTCGCGCCGCGTGCAGCTGCGGCGCCGACGGCAGGATGCGAAGCGGTCGACACTCTGCGGGCGCGCGCCCTCTCTCGCGCCTTTTGGGTGATGCCGCCCGGCGCCGAAGACGTGCGGCGCTTACCGCCACTGGTCGCGCACACAACCGTCGAGAGGCGGTGGGCGAGCGGGGCTGCTGCGGCCGGCCGCACGGGCTGTAAAGGAGAGCGACGGAGAGCAATGCTCACGGACGCGAGGGCCAGCGCCAAGCTGCCGGCCATGTTCGGGCGTTTCTTTTTTGAGCCATGTTCCCGTTACCTTTCTCCTCTGTTTTCAGTGTCTCTCTGCAGTCTCTAGCTTTTCCGTTCGTACCGAAAAGAAAACCTGCTTGCATCTGGCGAGGTCTCCAGCCTGCTGTGGGAACAGCTGACGCAGTCTCTCGCCGAGGCTCGCCCCCTGCAGTCTCGGGTTGACTCGGCCAGACTAGAGGCGTGGGAGTACCTCGCCAGGCTTGGATGCTGATCATGCTCTCTGCGCTTGCCCTGGCGCTTCGCCCGGCGCCGCTGCCTTACCTGCTTCGCCCGGCGCCACGTCACAATGGCCCGCTGCGCACGGCTCCGCCCGTGATGACCAACCTCCTCGAGATGTCGGAGCTCGCCCCACCGCCCGAAAGGGTGGTCGCCGCGGTGGAGGCCGCCAAGGGTGCTCGGCTCACGGCGGCCGACCTGGCGGCGCAGTCCGGCGTCAGCATCGACGAGGCGCGCCGCGGGATGAGGGAGCTCGCCACGGCGCTCGCCGGCTGCGACGGCGTCTCCGTCTCCGCGTCCGAACAAGGCGACCTGCTGTACTCCTTCCCGGCAGATGTCCGCAGGGAGCTCGCCTCGCGCTCGGCGGCCGCCAAGGCGCGCGACGCGTGGAACTCGGCGAAGCCCGCGCTGCAGACGGCTGGACGCTTCGCCTTCGGCCTCGCGCTCTTCGCCTCGATCGCGGTCGTCTTCACCGCCATCACTGTGCTCACCTCTGGCGGCGACGAGCGCGACGACGAGCGCGACCGCGGCTTTGGCGGCGGGCGCGAGCGCAGCCTCTTCGGCTTTGGCTGGGGCCAGATCTCGCCCTTCGACATCCTCTTCCCGAGGCCGTACGGCTTCTACTCGTACGGGTGGTTTGCGCCGCCGCCGAGGATGACGCTGCCCGAGGCCGTCTTCTCGTTTGTCTTCGGAGACGGCGACCCGAACAAGGCGATCGGCGCGGCGCGGCTGCGTGCGATGGCGGAGGTGATCCGCTCCAACAGCGGTGCGGTCACCGCCGAGAGCCTCGCTCCCTTCCTCGACCCTCCGCCGGCCGGCACGTTCGCCGAATCGTACAACGTGGACGAGTCTTGGGTGCTGCCGGCGGCGACGGAGCTGGGAGGCCGGCCCGAGGTGAGCGGCGAAGGGACGATCGTGTATGTCTTCGACGAGCTCACGGTCTCGGGCCTCGCGTCCGAGGCGAGCCTCGTGCTTGCCGACCCCGCCCTCGCTGCCGTCCGCACCCTCGACGCGGCCGAGCTCGCAAGGCTCGCGCAGGAGCGTGCGATCCCCACGCAGGGAGCCGATGCGGGCGCACTCCGCGACGCGCTCCGCTCGTGGGCTGGCGAGCAGCTCGGCGGCGGCGGCGGCGGCAGCCTCTTCCCCGAAGGCTGCGGAACTGGGAGTTTACCTTGTGCAGGGCGTGAGCTGCCGCCGGACCCGAGGCGTGAACCATCGCCTTGGGCCCGTGAACCGGCGATATGCAGCGTGTTCTGCAGCCTTTGACGCAGGTCGCAAGAAGAGCGACTGCCACTCCCCGGGCCGGGCCCTGGCGAGCGGGCGCATGGCGCCCGACGCTCTGCCATGACCTCCGGGAGGTTGAGTGGCGACCTCGGTGAGGTTTACTTAGTTCGTTCTACGGAGTGACAGCACCTCCGGGCGGTTTTAGAACTTTGATTGTTACTCAAGCCACACAGAACACCCGCTTACTAGCCTACTTTTCAGCGTTTCCGGGCTCGCAAAACCCGGCGGGTGCAGCGGCGCAAGACCTCTCGGAGGTCGCAGGCCGACCTCGGGGAGGTCGGGGAAAAACCCCCGTTCGGCTATCTACTCGCTCCCCCGCTACTCACAGACACTACGGCTGTCACGGGAGACTCACAGTGGCTACTGAGACTGTTCACACGTGACGTTCACACCTGGGGGACCAGGGTGTATCCGCAACTCGCGCAGATCACCCCCTCAGCGCCGACATGCCGCGGCTCGGCTGTTGGTGCTGCTAGTGCCCGTTTGGGGATCACCAGTGCCCCCCAGCTAACTACCCGAGGGCGAAAGCGACGAGCGGATGGAAGACACTTGCCACCAGCGGCTTGGTCATGATGTCCGCCAGTTGGCCTTGGGTGCGGATGTGGTACATGTGTACGCGCTTGTCATCCTTAATTTGCTCCCGGAGGAAGGCAATCTTGGTTGCGACGTGCCGCATCCTCTTGGAAGAGGTATTCCCCTCGGATAGGAGGCAGGCCGACTTGTTGTCGCAGTAGACCGGCATGGGGAGACCCAGCTCATCCTTCGAGTGCTTCGCCAGGAAGTCCGGTAGGTCTTCGAGTGCGAAAGTAATGGTGTCAGAGAGAGCTAGTCCCGTTTGGACTGCCTTGGTCGCGATATCGTACTCCCCTTGCGTGCTCGAGAGAGGGGTAGTTCGGAGTCGTCCCGAGTGGAAGCTCGGTGAGGTTTACTTAGTTCGTTCTACGGAGTGACAGCACCTCCGGGCGGTTTTAGAACTTTGATTGTTACTCAAGCCACACAGAACACCCGCTTACTAGCCTACTTTTCAGCGTTTCCGGGCTCGCAAAACCCGGCGGGTGCAGCGGCGCAAGACCTCTCGGAGGTCGCAGGCCGACCTCGGGGAGGTCGGGGAAAAACCCCCGTTCGGCTATCTACTCGCTCCCCCGCTACTCACAGACACTACGGCTGTCACGGGAGACTCACAGTGGCTACTGAGACTGTTCACACGTGACGTTCACACCTGGGGGACCAGGGTGTATCCGCAACTCGCGCAGGAAGGGTACCTCGAGGAGAGGACGGCGCCCTTCTCAAACGCCGAGGGCGGCCAGCTCTTTGCGGCGGGCGCGCTCGGCCTCCTCAACTTGGGCGGCTGCGCCTACCTCGGCTCTCTGCTCGCGCAGCTGCCGCCGGGCGCGCAGCTCCCGGGCGAGCTCGGTGCCGTCCAGGCTGTCTTCCCGCTCCTGCTGGCCTACGCCGTCAGCTACGTCGCCATCCCGGCCGTCCGCTTCGCGCGGCTGCAAGCCGAGAATGCCGCCGTCGCGCAGCGGAACGCCAACCGGCGGGCGTGGCGGGACGCGCTGCGGCGCGGAGGCAGCGAGCTGCAGAAGCGGCTGGAGGCGGCCAGCCGGCGGGGCAAGAAGCTCCGACTCGTGTCCGAGGAGGACGTGGCGTTCGACTCGTCGAAGTCGCTCGGCGAGCAGCCCGAGCAGCAGACACCCGCCCTCGACGACTTCGACCGCCGGCTCCGGGATGCCACGAGGTGATCCGGTGAACCCCCCCGCCCTCGCAGGATTGCCCAGTGGTGGCGGAGTTTCGTATTCGTACCGGCGAGGCTGGCCGTGGGTGGACAGGGCGCGTAAGGCGCGTAGCATGTGAATGCGGCCACCTGTGGTTAAACGTGGAGAGCTATTCTCTCCGAGAATTCTCTTGTCTCTTGAATATTTAAATAAAGGGCTAGTTCCATTTCACTGTGGTCACAGCTCGCCCGTTACAAAACCTTGATTTTGACCATTTGCGCCATTTTGTCCCTCTCGGTGCCTTCCAGAGGCAGCTGCGACCTCCCGCCGAGTAGACGCGGTTGCACGTTGCACACAGCAGCGGTGTGAGGTGGCGCGGTGTGCAACCGTCCACTCGGCGGGGTCGCAGCTGCCTCTCTGCGCGTCCTGGGGAGGGACAAAATTGTCGCCGCCGCCGGCCATCCCATTTAAACCTGGTTTGTGGACCTCCCGCACCTGTCCTGACAGTCCTGACAGAGTCCTGACAGAGTCCTGACAGAGTCCTGACAGAGTCCTGACAGAGTCCTGGCGGGGTCCTGACGGCGCACGGTCTTCACAGTGCTCACAAGTGCCTCCGACGAGACCTCCACCTTCCTTCACTGCAACCCTCCTTCCCCTCCCCCCCAGCAGTGAATGATAGACGCCCAGCCCCCCTTTCGACCGTGCGCGCCCTCTGCGGAATCGTCCTGATGGGGCAGTCCTGACGCAAACTTGAGAGTCCTGACAAGCAAACTTGAGAGTCCTGACAAGCAAACTTGAGAGTCCTGACAGAAACTTGAGAGTCCTGACAGAAACTTAGAGTCCTGACAGACAAAAGAAATCACGCTCACTCTCGCGCCACTCGGCTCGACCATGAAAGCGCACAAGCAAGAGAGGCGCGGCCATGGTGCAGGCAACGTTACAGCCGGCAACGTGCAAGAAGGCAGCAAAGCTCGGCCACGACGTCCATGGCCCGCGCCCCCCCGATTTGCCACCGGCGGCCTGCAGGCCAGCGCCGAGCAGCGGACCGACTGCTGACCGACTGCTGACCGACTGCTGACCGAGGCAGCGCCCACGGCAGCGCCCACAGCAGCGCCCACGGCAGCACCCACGGCAGCACCCACGACAGCGCCCACGGCAGCGCACACGGCTTGGCTGGCCATGTCAGCCGCGCAGGGACCCTCCCGCGGGTCCAACCCGAAGCGCTCGACCGCTCGACGGCGCAAGTCGGCTGACGGAGCGAGCCGCATAGCCCTCCAGTGCTCACCGCAGGATCAGGCCCGACCGGCCCACGCTCACGGCCTGGCCTGCCTGTGGACCAGCAAACTCGTTGGCTGTACGCGAGCAAAGAGCTGCGTGGCTGGGTTGTGAGCATACCGTCCCCGTTGCGCCCTTTCCCTCAGTGGAGGGCCGTCCCTGCCCTCGGGAGTAACTCGACTGTACACCCCTCCCTACTCTCTAGCTAAGGGCTCTGTTCACAGCGGGGGGGCAGTGGTTGTCCTGGCGGAGTCCTGGCGGAGTCCTGACAGAGTCCTGACAGAGTCCTGACGGAGTCCTGACAGAGTCCTGACGGCCTATTTTGGAGGTTTTCAACTTTGAGGTATTGTTACTATGTGAGGGTGAAATGAATGAATCAGTTCTTTGGGACAGTGCAATCCTTTTAATTATTACCTCCAACTCAAAAAAAGTCTGATGTCAAACGGACAACGGGGTCCCTTATGGTGGCCTGTAAGGGTAAGGTGCGGGAGGTCCACAAACCAGGTTATTTAGGCAGCCTGGGAACGGTGGCGGTCAGAGGCAAAGCCTACGAGGGGTGGTGGAACCACAACATGCACATGTCACGGCCACCGCCGGCTCGACGGTCGACGCGACGATAGCCTCCGGAGGCTGACTTTGAGGCACCATCATCGGACGATGTCGACGAGTTGGGTCGCTCTCGCGGTATCCAGGTAGCCCCCATACTAGTAGCACCAGCCATGGCCTCAGGGAGCGCGGGCGAGGGCGCTGGGAGCAACACGCTACACGGACAATAGAACATCAAAATTGACATGCACAACAACATGCACAAACATGTCACGGCCACCGCCGGCTCGACCCCACGATCGCCTCTGAAGGCTGACTTTGCGGCACCATCATCGGACGATGTCGACGAGTTGGGTCGCTCTTGCGGTAGCCAGATGACCTCATACTAGGAGCGATTCTAAGATCAGGTCTGGCACCTCCCCACTGGAAACGAACATCTGAGTTTCAAATCTCGAATAAATCTCGAAACACACTTGAATGCTCACTTGGCAGGTAACATATGTGACACGCGCCCCAACCGCTCCTCTGGTCGCCGCCGGCCTCCGCGGCGGCGGCGATGTCCCAGCGCCACCCATCGGCCAGCCCTCAGATCGATCGATCGGCGGCCGCTCAAAGTCGGCTTCAGATCCGAGAACGCTGCTGGCGCCGCCGCCGATCCCAGCGGCGACGCCAGCAGCTTCCCCTGCTCTCCAATGCGCCGAGAAGCGACGCGGGGGTGCTCGGCCCGCTATGGACGACGAAGGATCCGCCGGGCGCGCGTCGGCCGGTCCGGTGGCACCCTCTGCGCGCGGCACCTGCCGGCGCCCCGACGACAGCCGTCGCGCCACCGCTGATGGAGGGGCGGTCGGCGCCGCTGCCGCCGCGCCGCCGGTGGGAGGGGCACTGGTGGTGGCCTGGGCGGCCCTCCGCCGCCGCTCGGGGCGCCCGGGCAGCCGGGCAGCGGTGGCAGCCTGCCGCCGCACCACTTCGAAATGCCCGCTGACCACTTCGAAATGCCCGCTCCGTCCGTGCTTGAAGCTGTTCTTTTTTTCTACTCGAGTACTAAGCAAAATTCTAGCCAATTGAGGAAACTCAAGCGGGCAGGCTGAAGTTCGCCCAGTGGTCAGAGTGAATTGGAAATAGCCAAGACGTGTGAATAAACAAAACAGACAACAACATGATAGACCGAAACAGCACGCATTGCACGCCGGCTCAGCTACAGCACGTGCACGAGAGCTCAGAGGTCGACGCGACACACGGCCGATACATCGAGCGAGTTCGCGGAGCACGCGTGCGAGCCACCGCCGGCGCGCAGAGAGACGACGCGGAGGCGAACAGGTGTACCTATCTGACCTTCCGTGTGGCGCAACCCGCGTGAGCTAGAGAGACAAAGAGGTACAGTGGCTTCTCGCTCGGCAAGGGCAGACCCAGGCGTCTAGAGGCGGCGCGGGCCCTCCGTTCTCAGGCCGGGCACTCCATCCGCTACTTCGGCGGTGCCAGCTCGTCGCGGAGCAGGTCGCCCACGCCGTTCTCTTGGAGCCTGGTCCAAGCGGACACAAAGTCGGCGAAGAACCGGCTCTGGTCCGCGGCGTACTCTTCGACGACCGACTTGAAGGCCGCGTCCTCGAGCAGCGCCAGGTCGGAGATGAGCATGATGGTGCCCTTGTCCGACCGGTGCTGCGGGCAGCCGGTCGCCTCCACCGTCTCGGGCCGGTAGGTCTTCTCGAGCAGGTCGGTGAAGTACGAGTTGTCAAACACGAGCGGAGCCTCAGTCCAGAGGCCGTCGAAGCCGGAGCGCTGCTGCTTGCAGCCGCCTACCGTGTGCCCGCCGGAAAGCGCGACAATGTCACGGTCGTCGAACCCCTTCGGCGCAAACACCTCCCGAAGGTGCGACACGCCCTTGTCGCCATCAGGCAGCCTCCCAACTTGCGACTCGACCGACTCACCAGAGTCCTTGGCGTCGGGGCGGCCAAAACGGGTGACGACGTGGGGGCCTCCCATAAACTCGATCGCCACGTTCGCGGCCAGCGCCCACAAGTCGGCGTTTGAGATCACGCCCGCAGTCACGTACTTGTCGGCGATCGGCTTGAGCAGGCCGATCGCCACGTCGGTCAGCCCTGCGTTTGCTTCGAAGGTGCCTTCGCCGGAGTCGGTGAAGCGCATCACTGCGTTCGGACAGCCACCCTTGAGGCTGCCGTTTGAAAACACGCCTGCATCGTGCCACGATAGCCGGATGAGAATCGGACCACAGTTTTTGGCGGCGAGGAGCGCTTTGACATCCGCCACGATGTGCTCGAGCAGCGACTTCCCGTCGCCGGCTTTGCTGATGTCGCCAGCAGCTGGGACTGTGTAGGCGTGAGCCATTTGTGTGTGTGTGTGTGTGTTTGTGTGTATGTGTGTGTCTCACGACGAGGGCGAGCTGTTAAGGCGACGACGAGGTGTCGACGAAGGCGAGCGGCGAGCTGTGTTCCCAAACAACGCAGCCCCGTTTTTTCTTCTTTTCCCTCAAGCTCTTCGAAGTTGTTCAAAGGGAAGACAAAAAGTGTTCTTGCTGTAAGTGTTTGTCGGCGGTCAGTGGTGCACTAACCTCCGAGAAACTTTTTTGGTGCGTTCCTTCTTCGTTCGACATCAGCGCGATGGCGCAGTAGTTCGACGATGACGCCCGTTCGATGCCATCTCCTCGTCCGAGCCCTGACACGGTTCTCCATCATCACTGCTCTTTCGACGGCTCTGACTCTCGGAACCCTCGCCTCGCTGGACCCACACAATCCAAAGGCGAGTGGACGCCTGTCGAGTGAGGCCGCTGCTATGCACGATGCCGTCCATGGCGCCGTCGCTCCCAAATGGCGCACTCTGAACACCGCCGTCGGGATGGCCGCCTCGCTGCCCTTCGTTGGCATGTACCGAGCCTTCCGCCTCATCCATCTCGCCCACCACGCTCACCTCAACGAGTCCGAACTCGATCCGGACCACTGGGCGGGAGCCGGGCCGCTCGTCTTGCTTCCGCTTCGCTGGGCGACCGGGTTTTACTACTACGTCTCGTTCGCCATCGAGCGCTCCGTCGAGGAGCAGGTAGATTATCCGCAGCGGAAGCCGGGCAGATGGCGCAACGTCGTCGAGCTCGACCTCGCGGCCACGCCCGCCGTCTACATGACGGTGCTCTGGTGGGTGTGGGACGTGTCTGCAGTCGCGTTCTGGCTCTTCCCCTTTGTTGGCGCCGCGACCTACCTCTTGTACACCTTCGACTACCTGCCGCACCGCCCGCACAAGTCGCTCGACCAGTACCTCGCGACGTCGGTCACCACGGGCGTGCCCTCGCCCCTCCTCTCCGTTCTGCTGCTCTCGCAAAATATGCACAACATACATCACCTCGCCCCGTCGGTGCCCTTCTACCGTTACGGCGACGTGTGGCACGTCTGCCGAGAGGAGCTGCTCAAGAGCGGCACCCGCCAGCTGCCGTGGGTGCTCTGGCCGACGAGAGAGCGCCACCTGCGCGAGCTGGGGCGTGGGGGAGGGGGTGGGGGCTGGGGGGCACCGCCGGCGCGCGGCGGCCGGCGGGGCCCGGGGCACCACTCGGCCCAGCCACGCCCACGGCACCAGCGACCTGGGGTCGGGGGCCGCGTCCACCCCACATTTGATCGCGTCAAAAGTCACAAAGCGGAAAACGTGACCGAGAGAATTTAGCAACTGTCCACAGTCTAGTGTGCATTAATTCCACTATAGTCTATCTCTCTTGCCGGGGACACCTCTCCCGGAGTCTCCGCGGCGTCACTCACAAGTGACTCACACAGGCGCGTGTCCGGGCTGCAAAATCTCGTTTGGCAACGCCTCGGCCGGAGCCGCGTCGGCGGCACTCGTGGCAATAGTGATGAGTGGAGCGTCGACCGGCGACGACGCAAGCTCAGCGACCGCCTCAGGCAGCACCATCTCCGCCGCCACCTCGCCGTGCGACGCCATCGGCATCGCCACCGCCACCGCCGCCTCTGCAATGCCCAACTGCCCAACCCCGTCGCTCCCCGCCGGCGCAAAGTGCTTCCACGCCGCCGCGCGGCTCGAGTGCCTCGACCCGTCGGGCGCCACGTACCAGTACTCCTTCTTCTTCTCGTTGCGCACCGCGCGCGTGTAGCCCGGCGGCGTGTCTGCGCGTGGCTGTCCAGGCGGCGCAGGGCTGAGGGCGGGCTCGCCCGCGTCTCTCGCGTCCGCCGGAGTGGCGACTTCGGGAAGAGCAGCCGCTGTCGCGTGAGTGGCCGGGAGGGCGGAAGCGTCGCCCGCAGGCGCGACGCTCGAGCGGACAGCGTCGGCCTCGGCTGCAGACGGCAGCACCATCAACGGTGGCACCGCCTCTGCGAGGACCGCCTCGGCGACCGTCGGCAGCTCCTCTCCGGGCGCCGTCGCGGCGCCGTCCGCCGCGGGCGCGCCCTCCGCAGTGCGCTGCTCCCCCGAGTGGTGCTTCCACGCCGCCGCGCGGCTCGACAGCCGCGTGCCGTCCGGCGACAGGTACCACCACTCGTGCTTCTTTGCGCTGCGGACCAAGCGCGTGAAGCCGGGAGGGAGCTCGTCGCGGGGGCGAGACTCCCTCGGCTTGGGCGACGGCTGCGGGGCGGCCTCCTCCTCCTGCCCCGCCTCCTGCCTCGCCTCGCCCGCCGCCAGAGAGGCCGCCGCCGGGGCGGGGTCCGCCAGGGCGGGCGGCGCCTCGCCGAGCGCGAGTGCGGCCGAAGGTGCGGCAGCGGGCGAGGCCACGGCGACGAGAGTGAGGGCGGTGGAGTCGAGGGAGGAGGTGGAGGAGGTGCCCTTGATGGCAGCGAGCGCGGCGCTCGCTGCGGCCGCCTCCACCTCCTCCGGCACCGCCGGCGCAAAGTGCTTCCACGCCGCCGCGCGGCTCGAGTGCCTCGACCCGTCGGGCGCCACGTACCAGTACCTGCGGAGGAGGGGCGAGGCGCTGACGAGGGGCGAGAGGGGGAGAGGGGGAGAGGAGGAGGGGGGGGGGGGGGGGGGCTCCTCTTCCTCCCGCCGCGAGGTACCGAGCCACGGGCCCACGAGCTACTGGGAGTCGACTCGGGGGGGAGTCTACTCGGGGGGGAGGCGCGCACTCGTGCTTCTTCTCGTTGCGCACCGCCCGCGTGTAGCCGGGAGGGAGGACCGCGTCCGCGCGCAGCTTCGGAGCGGGCACAAGAGCGGCGGGCGCCTCGCCGCCTGCGCCCTGCTGGGCAACCGCCGCTGGAGCGGGGGAGGAGCCGCACCACTCCTCCTCCCCCGCCGCTGCCTCCGCCGCCGTCACCACCGCCACCGTCGCCACCGCCTCGGGCAGCACCGTCGCCAGCTCCGCCTCATCCTCCTCGCTCCCACCGACAGAGTACGAAGCGACAACCTCTGGCACCGCCGCTGCCGAGGCGGCAGCCGCTCTCGCAGTCTCCGCCGCCCGCAGCCGCGCGGCGCCATCCGCCGTCGTCGTCGAGAACTGGCGCCACGCCGCCGCGCGGCTCGAGTGCCTGGACCCGTCGGGCGCCACGTACCAGTACTCCTTCTTCTTCTCGTTGCGCACGGTGCGCGAGAAGCCGGGCGGCAGCGCGGTGTCGGCGCGCGGCTTGGGCTCTTTCCGGGGCTTGCCCACCGGCTGACTGCCCGCCGGCTCGTCGAGTTGCCGCTTGCCCAACACGTTGCCGGGCGGGGGCCCGCCGGGCGTGGCGGCAGGCACAGCGGTGTCGCGGCCGCCATTATCGCCGGGCGAGAGCACGGCCTCGGCAGATTCCTCGAGTATCACGGCGATTGGAAGCGCGGGCGAGGCCGCGGAGGACGGCACGGAGTCGAGCTGCTCGCGCAGGATCGCGGCACTGCCGAGCTCCTCCGGCACCGCTGCCGCAGTGGGTCCCGGCGGCGTGAAGGGGATGGCGACGGGTAGCTGGTCGCACACAGTCCCACCGTTGAGTGTGTCCATGATGGGGGGGCGCACAGGGAGGGTCCCCAGATGCTCTCCTCCACTAGATGCGCGCGTCACTAAAGAATTCTGATGTGCGTTTTATTCACACCCAATCGACCCAGCGCCCCCAGGGACAGGCGCACCACCCCGCGCTGCAGCGAGGTCTCCCAAGCGTGAACAGGCCACCTGGTACGCGCTTTCTTCTCGCGCCGCCTAGCTGAGGGCCCAACTTCAGAATCGTGCTTTTTTGGGTTAGGGACGAGCACGAAGGGCCGATTGCGGTGAAGGCTGGCTGATGAGGGAGTAGAGGATGTAGAGTGTAGAGCACTGTAGAGCTGTAGAGATGAAGAGCGCTGTAGAGCTGAAGAAGAGATAAATCTCTCTCTCTCTCTAGAGCTGTAGAGCTCTACATCCGCCGCGTGACGATGTGAGTCCGATGTAGAGCGATGTAGAGGCCTCTACAACGTGAAATCTCTACAACAAACTCCAGATCATCCGCCGCGGCGAAGCAGAGGCACGGTCGCTCTCCGACATGAGGCGCGTTGCACTTGCCAGTGCTGCCCTGGCCTTCTGTCTGCCCGCCCAATGGGTGTGGCAGGTGCCTCTGCTGCTGTGGCATGCCTCACGGCTGCGACTGGCCGGCGCCTCGGCGCATCAGCTCGGCTTGGCGCAGCGATCGTGGCCAGCGCAACTCGCCTGGACTCAACGCTCAGCCAGGAGCTCCCGCACGCGCTGGCGCGAGGCATGGCGCATGCAACGCATCTGAATGCTCGCCTCGCCTCACGCAAATGCGACCGTCCTCGCAGCCGACAGTCCACCGCCTGCTAGAGAAGCACAGCGACGAATGCGGCACCGGCGACGTATGGCAGGCTGGTCATGACGCAGTTAGGGTGTTGTGTGCCGTCAGAGTGACTCTCTGTGTGTCAGGGATAGTCAGGGCCGTCCATCAGCGAGCTCCAGTAAGCTCGGAGACACCCCATTAGTGCGACTCGACCTCTTTGAGTCACTGCCTTCCCGGCGGTTTGGCTGTAGAGCCTCTACAACAAACTCTACAACAAAATCGCGCTCTACATCGCTCTACAACGGAGGCGCTTCGTCCCGCGGCGCGCGGATGTAGAGCTCTACAGCTCTACAGAGCTCTACATCTCTACAGCTCTACAGCGCTCTACATTCTACATCCTCTGTGGCCGGTCTTGTGGGAGAAGGGTTGGCCGGGCTGCCCGCGCGCCTTGCAGCCCATGTTTAGGCGGCGGGCCTTCATTCTCTTCGGTGTTGCCGAAGGCGTAGGAGTGGCCAACGGAGGCGGGCGTGCCGCCACTCGAGGCGTTGCCAACGCCCGGCGAGGAGGTCTTGAGGAGGGGCGTCCAGAGCTTGACTTCATTTACTTCATCGCATCCTCCCGGCCCCGCATGGGGTTCTGCGAGGTCAGTCTTGTACCCCTCGTTGTACTGCCGGGTGAGCTCTGGTTTCTCCTTGTCGCCGTGCACGACCGGCGCGTTGGCCGGGGCGCGCATCGCGTCCGCCCAGGCGGCGAGGACGCCGTCGTGGGGCCGCCGGTGGTGGGCCTTGTTGTAAAGGTAGTCGCCGAAGAAAAATCGACTGGCATGCCCCGCTCGAGCGCGACCCGAAGGGTGGGAAGCGCCGCGGAGAGCCAAAGGCCGAGCTTCCGCTGGAGCTCGTCCTGGAGGGTGTCGGAGGAGAGGGCGGTGGCGTACGTACCGTCGACACGGACATCGAAGGCCTTGCCGGCGAAAGGCGTTGAGGCGGAGACGAAGCGCGCGGCTTCGCGGTTGTTGACGGCGCTGTCTCCGAGGGACGGGTAGTTCTTGACGTGTACATCCCGCGCCTTGACGAGCTCCTGGTGCGCGAACCAGTCCTTGTGATTCTTGATGGCAGCGAGCGCCCGCGGCCGCGGGTACGTGGATTTGCAAGTGCCATTGAGAATCGCGTCGGTAGCTGGAAGGGACTCGGGCTCGGGGAGCGGGACGCTCCTGACTAGGGACGCTCTTGGGGTAGAACTCAGTCAGGTAGCCGCCGCGGACGGTGTAGTACTTGTTTTTGTCGCGGGCGGTGCGCTTCTCGCACACCTCCTTTGTCGCTTTGTCCCTATGTTCCTATACCTCCACCTTAGGTAAGTGGCCCATGTCTGTACCTTACTGTACCTCTACCTAAGTGTGCCGGCCAGCGCCCACACCGGCACCGGGGGTAGGGTCAGAGGGACTGCACCCAAGGTGTTGAGGTGAGCACCATCCGAAGTGTGGGCCCTCGGGCGTACTGGAATGATCCCAGCGGCACACGTCTACGAGGGGGGGCTCCGAAAGGTCGGCATGCCTGGCATGTCGGGCGACTAGGCAGGTCATTGACCTCCCCCCCGCTTGTCCACCCGGCGTGAGGGGCGGGAGCGCAGCCATTCCAACGGCTGGAGAGTTTCTGAACGGCCGTGCATGCATCTGCATGCCGGCTTACTAAGAATGTCCCTCGCTCCTGCTCCTCTCTCGGAAGACGCGCGCCGGCCAGGGGGACTCGCTTGCGATCCCGCTCCAGCCAGAGGCCGCGTGAGGCGTGTGGGACGGTGTACGCTGGGGCTCGGCCCCAAGTGCACTGGCCTCGCGTCTCGAGGGGAGGACGGCTCGTAACTGAGGTCCTGCGGAGACAGTCGTCCTCCCCTCAACCCGACGAGAGTGGGCGGGCAGTCCCCGTGGCTGCAGTCGCGCTTCCGAGCCGACTCCGCCCCTCTCTCCACCCTCCCGGCCATTCCAACGGCCAGGCCGCTCGCTTAAGGCTGATTGGCTAGACGAGCGGCCTACCTCCAACGGGGCAGTCTGCTCACGCGTGTGGAACCTGCCCGCCTCGGTGGGAGGTGGTTTGGCGCCGACAGATCACAGATATGCGGGGCCGTTCTGCTTTCTCTTCTCAAGTCACGACTGGGTGTGTCTGACACACGCCATGCTCGCGGTGCTGCTGTTCGCGGCTGCGGCGGACGACGCCGAGGAGCCGCGTGCGTCTCTCCTCTTCTACAAGAAGCTGAGCCAGACGCACGGCCACGCCGTGAATAAGCCGTTCAACGTCACACTCACCGTTTACAACAAGGGTGCGCGGCCGCAGTGCGTTTTCCGCGGTCGCTCAGTGCACCCACCGCCCACGCCGCCCGCGCGTCCAGGGGTGGGCAACGCTTACAGCCTGATCGTCGCCGACGACAACTGGAAGGCGGACAAGTTTCGCATCATTGGCGGCGGCAACAACTTCACGCTCGACTTTCTGAATGCGGGCGACACTTACGAGCACGAGTTTGTAGTCAAGCCGATCCGCAAGGCGTGGCACAGGGTGCGGCCCGCGAAGATGTTTTACGTCGACGGCGATGCGGGCGAGTCGACCGTCTCCCACCTCTCCAACTCTCTGCCCGACATGAGGGTGATCGAGAAGCAAGACTCGCTGGAGGAGGCGGCGATCATGGCGGGGAGGGTGCTGACGCTCAACATGATCAAGACGAAGCAGGGCTGGATGGCCTTCGCCGCGCTGGCGCTGCTCGCCATCTGCGCCCAGCTCTACTTTATCGGCTCCGCGGTGCTGCACAAGCGACGCCATCTGCGCGCACTGGAGGACGTCAAGAAGCTGTAGACCTCCGCACGGGAGGCGGCGGGCCGGGTCCGCGCCGCGCGCAGGCCGCGCCGCGTCTTGCGCCCCCGTTTCCGCGGGCCGCCGCGCGGTCCGTCCACGGAGCGCAGAGCCTTGCCGCCGGACGCGGACCTAGGGACGCCGTCGCCCGCCCGAGGAATTGATGCGAGAGCGGAGGAAGGATGTAGAGCGCTCCATGCGTACGGGATGCGAGGCTGGGCTGGCAGAGTGGCAGAGCGCAGCATTGTGATTTTAAACGAGAATATCGCGAGAAGCACTGACGCCGCTCTATGCGGTCTGAGCGCTCGGTGTTGGTAAGTGACTCACACAACCCCCAGCCTGCCGCCCAGCGGCGGACGGCGCTCAGGGCTCGAGGCTGAGAGTCAGGCCCACCGCACGCTGCTCAGCCTGTCGCTCAGCTCAAGCGCGCTCTCTGCCAGAAGTGATCTTCTCAACGGTGTGGCAAGACCGAGGAGCATCGTCGGAGAGTATCGCCGAGTGCGAGGTCGAGTGTGAAGCGTGACAAAGGAGACGACGACCGGGACGACGCGCCCTTCCCAATTTTTTCCCTCTTTCTTGAAGATTTAATTTCTTTTTTTGCGGCCGCAAAGCAACCGGAGTCGGCAGCGCATGCTCCACTCATTCCACGTGAGTACAGTGCGGCGCTTCCCGTCCCACCGCGCGTACAGCTCACCCTCTCCACTGCCGCCAGATCTTCAACCGCAAGGGCGACTTGCTCTTCTACAAGGCTCGTGCTTCCCACTCACGCCGCTATCAAACCCGTATTTCCACACAGTCGCATTTCCTGACGTGATCCTCAGGAGTGGGCGCGAGCGCCGCGCTCGGCCAAGGCGATGGCGGACGATCACAAGCTCATGTTTGGCTTCCTCTTCTCGCTCAAGCAGCTCGTCAACAAGATGGCGCCGCGCGGGCGCGGCCATCGCTACTCGCTCTCTCCCCATCGCCACTCCACCTCATCCTTCACTCCCCCTCCTCAGCTCGGGCGGAGGGCTCCACGCCTGCTCCACCTCGACCTACAAGCTGCACTACTTTGAGACCGCCTCAGGTCCTCCGCCCTGCCGCCACAGCCGCCTGTCTAGATTTGTATCACTGAGGCGCGGGCCGTGCTCCCTCTGCAGGCCTCCGCTTCGTCCTCTGCACCGGCGCATCCCCGCGTCCGCGAGGGCCGCCTGCCATAGACAGACGCCGAAAGCGACGGCTGTCGCGAATAGGACTCGCCGCCGGCGACTTGCGCGAGACGCTGCGGCGGCTGTATGCCGACATCTACGTCGAGACGCTCACGAAGAATCCGCTCCACCGACTCGACGAGCCGATCACCTGCAAGAGCTTCGAGCAGGCCGTCGACGCATTCTTCGCTAGCCTACAGCAGGGGCAGGGCTGACAGCCCCCGCTGCCCAAATATTTTACTATCGCGGGGAGAGGAACGAGAAGAGGGGGGTGAAATTCTGAAAAACGTGCAGGCTAGTGCCATTTCACTCTGACACGCTAATCTTGAAAACGTCTCCAACGGAGCTCCGTTTTGCTTCCAGCGCCCTCCCCCGCGCTCCCTGCGGCCATGGCCGATGCTCCTAGAAAGAGAGGTCATCTGGCTACCGCGAGAGCGACCCAACTCGTCGACATCGTCCGATGATGGTGCCGCAAAGTCAGCCTTCGGAGGCTATCGTAATGGTTGGGTAGTAGGGCTAGAGGGTCGCTCTACACTTAGCCTCTGCAGCGAGCGAGCGCTCAACTTAGCCCCCGCACGGAGCCGGGCTCAGACTTAGACGCTGGAAGGCCGGGGGCCATGAACTTAGACGACACAAGGCCAACTCCGGGTAAAACCCGGGTATACCTGCAAAAGTCCAGGTTTACCCGAAAAATACCTGGACGCGGTCCCGACCAGCGTATGCCGCGCACGACGCCATATCGCCGTCTCCCAGGGCCAGTGCGCTACTTGCGGCGCGCAACGCCTGCTCAAGTACGCGCACCGTACCATGTGCTGCCGCTATGCGTGCCTTAAGGCGGCTGCGGCGAAGCGGCGGGCGCGGCATGCCGATGGCAGTGCGGACGATGCGGTTGCGATGTGTTCTGCTTCAAGATCGTGGCGGTGCTTGGCATGCACTTCTGCGATCCCAATCAGCTCATCGCAACGAAGCAGCGCAACAAGCTGGCTGGCTGCCAACAAGGCCCTATGCTACCTCACGCGCGGATCGTTCAAAGAGGACCAGCATACACAGGCTTCTCTGACATGCGTTTGTTTGAGCTTGAGGCTATTTGTGAGAACTATTTGGCTAGATGTCGCCGAAGTGCGCTCAAGAAGCAGCAACGAGAATCGGAAGAGGAGGATGCTGAGGCGGCGATTGCTGAGCATGAGGAGGATCGATCGCCCGCCGCGCAGGCGAAGAAAATTTGGGCGCGAGCGCCGTATATCGCGTGCCATGGCCGACTTAGCCGGTGTAAGAGGCTCCCGCTGATCTTAGACCGCGTAAGCACTCCAGCGTGGCTAGCCACAGTTAGACCCGTTAAGCCGCGAGGCTCAGAACTTAGACTACTACCCAACCAGTGCTATCGTGGGGTCGAGCCGGCAGTAGCCGTGACATGTGGTTCCACCACCCCTCGTAGGCTTTGCCTCTGACCGCCACCGTTCCCAGGCTGCCTAATTGGATGGAAAGGAAGGCTCGGCGAGCGTATAGAAGCGTGCTCGACCTCGTCGTGGCAACCTGTACGGCAGCGCTGGTAGGCGCGATGAGCGTCGTGCCACCTGACCCGAGACGGGTCGCAGGCGTCGTACCGAGCGCGTAGAGACCGTGTCCTGATGTGATCTGCACGGGTGAGTCACGTCGGCGTCAAAGGAGCGACGTGCGACCTGTCAGAGCTTGATCTCCAATCTCAGCGGCGTCGAGTCGTCTCCGGCGGCGACAATTTTGTCCCTCCCCAGGACGCACAGAGGCAGCTGAGATTGGAGATCAAGCTCTGACAGGTCGCACGTCGCTCCTTTGACGCCGACGTGACTCACCCGTGCAGATCACATCAGGACACGGTCTCGACGCGCTCGGTACGACGCCTGCGACCCGTCTCGGGTCAGGTGGCACGACGCTCATCGCGCCTACCAGCGCTGCCGTACAGGTTGCCACGACGAGGTCGAGCACGCTTCTATACGCTCGCCGAGCCTTCGTTTC
>NW_005199657.1:80971-85459 GCF_000372725.1 Emiliania huxleyi CCMP1516 | reverse complement strand
TGGAAGGCACCGAGAGGGACAAAATGGCGCAAATGGTCAAATCAAGGTTTTGTAACGCGAGCTGTGCCACAGTGAAATGGCACTAGCCTTCACTGCAGCACGCCTCGAGCGAGTATGCGTCTGTAGGCCAATATAATAGAGCTTCTCGCGCGCGCTCCTCAGCTGGCGGTCCGCAGGGCCGCCCGGGCCGGGCGAGAAGCGCAAGCCCGCCAGCCGCACCATGTGATTCACGATGATGAGCGTCTCGGCCTCGAGCAGCGTGTAGGAGCGAAGCTTGCCCTCGCACTCGCGTTGCTCGAGCCTGAGCCACTGCGCCTTGACCACGAGATAGCCCGCGGGGATGGTGTCGGTGTTGACGACCGTGTCCTCGGCCAGCGTGTACGCCTTCCCCTTGAGCACCGCCAGCCAGTAGAGCCCCTCGAGCGACTGCTCGCGCCGATCTGCGCGGCGACAGCGGCCTGGACAAGTCGGTTACGGGGAGGGCTACTACGAGGTCTTTGCGCGGGGGTGGTCGGGCGCCAGGCGCCCAGTCGATTGCCGCATAGTTCGTCGTAGTAGCCCTATCATAAACCTCTTATTCACACCTTGCACTTTGAAAAAAGAAATATCCGACCTTTGTCGAAGATCCGGAGGGTTTATCAGAGCATCACCCAGGGGGGCCGAAAAGGGTAAAGGAAGTCTATAGAGTCTTACGTAATTCGTGTTGTTTGTACCATACCTACTCGATCACGGCCATGCGTGCGGCAGTGGGGGCGGTGCAGACGCGCCCACTCCAAACCCGGCCGCCTCTGTGCCGGGCGGCCTCCTGCCCCGCTTGGCCGTGGGTCTCTTGAACGACTTTTGACCGGCACCGTCGGCACGCAACGCCGCCGCAGCCTCCCCGGGCAGCAAGCTCGCGGTTTCCTTTTCAGCGGCCGCTTTGCCACCGGCGGAAGAGCGGGCGGCGTTTGCCGCCTCCCGCAGCTGCGCGTACCGCTCAAGCAGCTCAGACTCCTCGCGGGAGAACTGCGGCGGAGGGGGCGCCGGCGGCTCATCAGCCTCGCCGGCCGCGGCATCGGGAACCGGCTGCCCGCCCACGGTCAGCTTGAACTTGATTGGCGCCGGAGCGGCCGCAGGAGCCGCCGCAGGAGCCGCCTTTGGCTTGGCCGGCCGGCGGCGCGGGATCGGCGCCTCGTCGTCGCTCGACTCGCCCATTTCAAATTCGCCGTACCGGACAGGCGCGGCGTGCTGCCTTCGGCTGGACATGAAGCTTATCAATGGTCTTGCAACCAGGTGAGATCTGGAGTGCTCGACAGGGTCAGGCTCTTGCCGCGCGCGAACTCGCTTGTTGGCGAAGATTTTTTTCTTTGGGAGAGCCGGTGGAAGTCCGAGAAATCCGCGCCCTTGTCGTGCCAGTGTGCTGTGAGAGAGGCTTGTATTTTAAGAATTCTTTGGTGAGAGCCTCTTCACTCTGGGCCAGGCCCCGGCCGCAGCACCGCCCGCCTCCGCCTCCTCAAAACTTGGGCGTCTCGCCCGGCAGCGTGAAGCCCATCGCCCGCTTCGCGTCGGCGAGCGTGCGGCTCGCCGTCTCGTCCGCCGCCTCGGCGCCCTCCCGCAGCACCGAGGCGAGGTACTCCGGCTCGGCGACCAGCTCCGCGTACCGCGCCTGCAGCGGCTCGAGGTGCGCAATCAGCGCGTCGGCGAGCAGCGGCTTGAAGGTGCCCCAGCCAACCCAGGTGGCGGCCTCCGCCTCCACCTCCTCCTTGCTCTTGCCCGTCATCGCCTCGTAGATGCCCAGCAGGTTGTTCGCCTCCGGCCGGTCGGGCGAGTAGCCGATCCCCTTGATCGAGTCCGTCTTGCACTTTTTGATCTTCCTCCGGATCTCGTCCGGGCTGTCGAGGAGGTTGATGCGCGAGAGGTCGTTTGCGTCCGACTTTGACATCTTTGCGGTCCCGTCCTGCAGGCTCATCACGCGCGCGTTTGACTTGACGATGAGCGCCTCCGGCTCGACGAAGACCTTGCGCTTCTTCTTCTTGGCGTACTTGTCGTTGAAGCGGCGGGCGATGTCGCGCGTGAGCTCGAGGTGCTGCCGCTGGTCATCGCCCACAGGGACGAGCTGCGCCTAGGTGGGGGCGAGGAGAGGGTCGGCGAGGAGAAGGTCGGCGCCGGGCCGAGGACTGTGCGGGAGGAGGGTCGAGGTCGAGGAGCGGCGGGAGGGCTGCGGGCCGGCCGGGGCCGCGGAGTCTGCATCCTGTGTGAGGGCTGCGGGGAGGGGCGGGAGGCTGCGGGAGGGGGGGCGGTCTCACCTGGTAGAGCAGGATGTCCGCTGCCATCAGCACTGGGTAGTCGAAGAGGCCGACCGAGACGCTCTTTGCGTTGGCGGCGCGCTGCGACTTCTCCTTGTACTGGATCATCTTCTCGAGCCAGCCCATCGGCGTGGCGCAGTTGAGCATCCACCTGCTCACATCGCCACCGGTGGAGAGGTGCGAGGAGCCGCGCCGCCCGCCTCCCAGGTGGAGAGTGCATCAGCTCGGAGTGCGCAGAGACGTGCGACTGGACAAAGATGTTTGAGCGCTTGGGGTCGATGCCAGCCGCGAGGTAGAGGGCCGCGGTCCGGTAGGTGGCCTGCGAGAGCTCCTTCGGGTCGTGCGGCTGCGTGATCGCGTGCGAGTCCACCACGCAGAAGAAGTTGTCATATGACTCCTGGTTGGCGACCCACTGCCGGATCGCGCCGAGGTAGTTGCCGAGGTGCAAGACTCCGGTGGGCTGCACGCCCGAGAGCACCCGCTTCTTGACGCCAGCCGCGCCGCCGCCGCCCGGCGCCTCCGCCGTCTCCGCCGCCGCGCCTGCGTCTGCCAAGGTGCTCGCAGCACATCGCGGTGCCGAGAGCACGCGGGCGGCCCTGCGGCCTAACGCGGCGGAGGAGCCGAGCGTGCTCGCTGCGTGTCTGCAGCGCGGCGCGACGCAGCTGGCCATCGTCGTGAGCGTCATCAGCCCGAAAGGCATGGGAGCGTGGAGGAGAGGGCGAGAAGGCGCGGCGCGGGCTGGATCGGCTCGCCTGCAAGAGCTCTCGCAGAAGAGCCGGAGTTTTTTATTTCTCGAGTCAAACGAGAGAGAAACCGTGGCACAGTCCACCTGTGTGATGCACGCCCTGTGAGCGGGGCGGGGTGCGCACTGTGACTCAGGGTTACGAAGGAACCCCAGAAATAGCACTACAGCACACAGTGGCGGGCAGTCAAGACACGCGAAAAATCCCTTGGAGGAACTTGCACAAAACGCTAACACTGTCTCGCCGAGGCTCGCCGAGGCGCGGGGGTAAAAAAGAAAGAAAGAAAACAGACAACCCCAGGGAGGGATGGGAGGACGGTACGCCGCCACCACACAGAGAGAGAGATCTCTCTCTCTCCCACACAGGGATTTTAGGGGAGAAGTGTGGTGTTAGCCGTCGCCCACCCTCGGGCGTCTACCACTTCCTATCTCTCTCCGCAGTTTCTCACCAATTCTTGCAGCGACCTTCATGCCACCTCGCATTCGCGGCGGGGGGTTCCCTTGCCTTGCCCCGGGCCTTGTGGGACCCTTGGTGGGACCTGCTCAAGCTTTTGGGCTTCAGGGCGTGCTGCTGTGCGCCAGCTACTTTTCGGCTCCCGCATGGCCACCGACCTCTGGCGCCTCGACCGGCGCGAGATACTCGCGCTAGTGCACCAGTTCCTGCAGAACGAGGGCCACCTCGGAGCTGCCAAGGAGCTCGACGCGGAGCTCTGCGAGGTGGGCGCGGCGCCGAGTGTGCCGGTGAGGCAACTCGAGCACCTGCTCAATCTTGCACTGAGCCATGCGCACGGGCTCCCCGGCGACACCGGCTCGGAGGCCACGCAACGCACGCTCGCGGCCAAGCTCGGCCGCGCCGGCAGCCACGGCGCCGGCAGCTCCTCTGCTCTCCACGCGAGCCTCTTGACGCGAGACTGGGCCTCCAGTCGCCTCTACGGCGCGATCCGCTCGGAGCTGAGCGAGGAGGAGCGACCCGCCTCGCGCGGCCGGGACGCGGCGGCAGCCCAGCCGCCGGCGGGGAACGGTCAGACCGTAGCAGAGTCGCCGCGCTTCGCGAGGCCGCCGCCTCCGCCGCTCCCGTCGCCACGCCTTCAGCCTCCTCCGGCGCCGACGCCTGGCCCGAGGGCTCCGCCTAGCGGCCCTGGCCACTACCCAACCGGCCCGCGCCCTCCGCCGCCGCCATCGCAGCCGCCGCCACCGCCGCACCGCTCCGTGCCGCCGCCTCCGCCGCCCGCCGGACGGCACCCTCCGCCATCCGGGCTGCCTCGGCGGCACGGAGACGCAACAACACGGCCTCCCCCTCCCCCTCCGCCTCCTCCGGCGCACGGCGGCGAGGCGGGCGGGGCCCGCGACGACAGGGGGAGGGACGGGTCGGGCGGGCCTGCCTCGCGGGGCAGTCAGGCGGGCAGTCAGGCGGGCAGCCAGGCCCGCCCAGCCGCCCGCAGCAGCCGCCCCGCCCCCGCG
>NW_005199657.1:74778-80200 GCF_000372725.1 Emiliania huxleyi CCMP1516 | reverse complement strand
AGAAGGGGGAGGCCAGGAAGGGGGGTGGACACCTCCCCCCTCGAGGATCCCGGCCGCGCACGGGGAGCAGCCACAGCGACCTCACAAGGGCCATTCAGGCGAAGGCCCGGGCCCGGCCGGAAACCGCCCCCACACCTCGAGCTGTATTCACAGCTCGCCGCAGAGCGCAGCAGTTGCGGGGCCGGACCCGAAGCGGTGCGAGCCTGCCCTTAGCCCTGCCGGCCCCGCCACCCAGCCCCCCCCCCCCCCCGCTCCCCGACCAGCAGCCGTCTCGACGCAGGCCGCGCGGTGCCGATCTCCCGCCTCGAGATCTCCCGCCTCGAGAACTCCTGCCGCCCGCGCGAGGCTACCCTTCAGGAGGCTCCGACAGGGGAGGCACGGACAGGGGAGGGGACAGGGGAGGGCGCCCCTCCGCCTTCAGCTCCGCTCCCCCACCTCCGCCGCCGCCGCAACGAGGAGGCGCGCACCCGCGGGGCGGCGCTCCGCCTCCGCCGCCGCAGCGCTCCCCCTGTGGCCCGCGGCCACACCCGCCGCCGCCGCCGCCGCCGCCCGTCGGCCTCGCACCGGCCGGCGGCGGGCGGATGCACAGCGCGCGGGGCGCGCCGGGTGGGCGGCGCTGATACGGCTGCAGAGAGGCCGCCGCCATCCCGTCGAGAAAGATCGTCATGGACATGGCATCCGCAGCTCGCGAACCGTTTCCACCGAGAGACCGCCTCGCGAGGGTCGTGGTGTCACGCGTGAGAGAGGGCTCGCTCGCTCTCTTGTTCTTGCTATTTCATTGTTTGATTATCTCACCGCCAGGGCCCAAGCCACTTTCGACATCTCTCAGAGTCTTGACGAGACGGCACGCCACACCCGCCGCGGCGTTTTTCGCCGGCTTCCGAGGTCTGAGCTGTGACCGCACCGCACCAAACTGTGAATCTGTGTGCGCCGCTGCGGGCTCGCTGGTCGCTCACCCTGCCGTTGCCTCCGGCAACGCACGCGCGCACTCTCGCAGGTTGTACGCCTTGAGCTCGGCCCACCGCGGCAGCACGCTGACTGCCGCGTCGGACTTGATGACCTGCGGGAGGCGCGCGGGATGACACGCCGCAGGAGAGCAGTGTCGTGGCGGTGGCGTTGGCGGTGGCGGTGGCGTTGGCGGTGGCGGAGGAGCGGTGCATGCGCGCCTCAATCACGACGGCGGCGGAGGGGGCGCGGAGGTTGACGGTCGCCTTGGGCGCGACGGCGTGTACCGCCGCCGCAACCTCCCGGATCACGCTCTCTTTGTCGACGGCTGTGTTGTGCCTCCGCCGCCACTGGACCGCAAAGGTGCCGCCAAACCCGGCGAGAGGAGCGAGCAGCGGCTGGAGCGCAGCCACGATGGCGGCGGGGGTCGCGCCGCAGACCGCCTGCGGGCAGGAGAGGGAGGCCTCGCGACGGCGGGCGCTCGCCACCTCCCCCCTCCCCCTCCCTCCGGCCCGGCTCCACCTGCACCGGAAGCAGCCGGATCACGTGCGGCGCGCTCGACTCGCCCCGTGCCTGCGCCTCGCCGAGCGCGCGGCTCGCAATCTCAGTCGGGTCGTCGGCCTCCTCGCTGAACCGCAGCAGCACCGTCCCCGCGCAGCCGGTCTGCGCCACAGAGAAGCGCTTTGCATGTGCCGTGCCGCCGCCGCCGCTACCGCCACCCTCGCCACCGCCCTCCTTGAGGGCCGCCAGCTCGGCTGCAAGCTTGTCACCAGCGGTTCCGCTTGCCGAGCCGCCGTCGCCGTCGTCACCACCGACACCGCCGTCGCCGGCGGCAGCGCCGCCGCCAGCCAAGTCGTCGAGCAGCCTGTAAGCCTCTTTGATGGCCTTGTGCTCGAGGTGCGTGTCGCAGGTGATGAGGACGCCGCGCATGCCGCGCGAGAGCTCGCACACGCCCGGCGTCGGGGCTACGTACCGCCGCTTCGCGTGCGAACCACCGCCACCCTCGCCACCCAGGCGCTTGTTGCCGCCCATCGTGATGCGTGCAATTCTTTTTCTCTCGCTCGCCCCATGGGCCCGGCCGGGCGGGGCCGGCCGCATCGCGCTCTCAGCGGAGGGTTTAAATGGGAAAAGAAAACACCGGCGGTTAGCCGCCGTTCGCCCGCCGCGGCGTGTGTGTCCCGGAGCAGTCTTAGATGGTCCCCGAGCAGGACAGCGCGGCGCCGCCTCCAGCGCACGGTGCCGAGGCGGCGCCCACCGCGGCCGATTTTTCCGAGGCAGTTGTTGGAGGTGACGACGCGACGGCGTCCCCTTCGGGCAGTGGCGACGCCTACGAGCCGGCGGAACGCGACCCGTTTGCCACAGCAGCGGACGACGATCCTTCGGGCAGCGACGAGCCTAGCGCCTTTGGCCGGATCATCAGCGGCACAAGCGTGGCGCCTGGACCGGCGGCGCTGCCGGACGACTTCAGCAGCGAGGCGCCCGGCTGGGATGCGGCGGCAGGGGGTGCTGCCGGCGGGGAGGGTGGCGAGTCTGCCTCGCCTGCCGCGGCTCGCCCTGAGGGCGGCGGCAGCAGCCCTCCTCCGGAACCGTTTGTGACGGAAGAGGGAGCGGAGGAGGCCGTCGCCGATTCCTCTGTTGCTGCCGCCGACGAGGTTGGCGCAGAGCCCGCGGTGTGCTCGACGCCATCGGTGCAGCCTGGGCCCGCCGAGACGCGCGCCCAGCTGGTCGCCGCGCAGGAGGAGGCGCTCGCGGCGGACGACTTTGACGAGGCGGAGCGGATCCAAGCGCAACTCGAGCAGCTGCAGCAGGAGGAGCAGCTGCCGAGGGCGGAGGAGCAGGTGCCGCAGGAGGAGCCGTCGCCGGAAGAGGTCTCTTCTGCCTCCTTCGACGACGCCACTCCAACCATCGATGCCGCCGCCGCGCCTGCCGCCTTTGGCTCTGGCGACTTCGGTGGGGCTGCGGCTGACGAGGCCGCCGCGCCTGCCGCCTTTGGCTCTGGCGACTTCGGTGGGGCTGCGGCTGACGAGGCCGCCGCGCCTGCCGCCTTTGGCTCTGGCGACTTCGGTGGGGCTGCGGCTGACGAGGCCGCCGCGCCTGCCGCCTTTGGCTCTGGCGACTTCGGTGGGGCTGCGGCTGACGAGGCCGTGTCGCTGCGGAGGGTGGAGGCGGGCTCGTCTGCGTTCGACGCCTTCGGAGAGGAGGAGGAGGAGGAGGAGGAGTGGGCAGACGTGGCCGAGGGGGGCGAGCGGGAGGCGAGCGACTTCTCCGACTCGCACGCCTTCGAGGACGGCGACGACGCGGATTGGGCCGACGTCAGCGCGCCGATGTCCTCCGGCGAGGAGATCTCCCCCGTCGGCGTGCGAGAGGGCGAGAGCGCCTCCCGCTTCGGAGAGCAGGCGTCCGCCTCCTTCGACCCGCCGGACGGAGCCGACCCGTTTGCGAGCGGAGAAGCTTCGGCCAGCTCGACCACCTTCGCTGGCTTCAGCGATGGCGGGTCGGCGGCGGCGTCCTTCGGCACGTCTTCCGCCGCCGGCGGCGGTGCAGCCGAGTTTCCAAGCGAGGACGGCTTCGGCAGTACGTCGTTCGGCGGCAGCGAGTCGGGCTTCTTCGCGTCGGGCAGCGGCGGCGGCGGCGGCGCCTCCTCCGGCTTCACCGACTCCGAGTCCGCTCCTGAGCCCGCGGCGGCGGCGTCCTTCTTCCCTTCGGACGGGTTCGGCGATGCGCCGGCCGGCGACGGCGGGTTTGGCGCAGGCGGCCTCCGGGCGGTGCCAGCAGGCCGCCTCTGCTAGCTGCGCACAACGAGTCCCTCTCACGCCGTAGGCTTCGCTACGTCCTTCGGTGGCGCCGAGTCTGGCTTCTTCTCGTCCAGCGCCGGTGATGAGTCGCCTCCACCACCAGAGTCCTCCTCCGGGTCCATTCCGGCGGCGGCGGGCGAGGCGGCGGCGGCTGCGTCGTTCTTCCCGACCGGCGGGTTTGGCGATGCGCCGGCCGGCGACGGCGGCTTCGGCGATGGCGGCTTCGGCGACGGTGGCGCCGGCGCAGGCAGCCCCAGCTTCGCTGCGAATCCCGTCTCAGCCGGGCGTGAGGCATGACAGAGCTCTTAACGCCATAGGCTCCACTGCATCGTTTGGCGACCCCGAGTCCGGTTTCTTCTCGTCCAGCGCCGGTGATGAGTCGCCTCCACCACCAGAGTCCTCCTCCGGGTCCATTCCGGCGGCGGCGGGCGAGGCGGCGGCGGCTGCGTCGTTCTTCCCGACCGGCGGGTTTGGCGATGCGCCGGCCGGCGACGGCGGCTTCGGCGATGGCGGCTTCGGCGACGGTGGCGCCGGCGCAGGCAGCCCCAGCTTCGCTGCGAATCCCGTCTCAGCCGGGCGTGAGGCATGACAGAGCTCTTAACGCCATAGGCTCCACTGCATCGTTTGGCGACCCCGAGTCCGGTTTCTTCTCGTCCGGCGCCGGTGATGAGTCGCCTCCACCACCAGAGTCCTCCTCCGGGTCCATTCCGGCGGCGGCGGGCGAGGCGGCGGCGGCTGCGTCGTTCTTCCCGACCGGCGGATTTGGCGATGCGCCGGCCGGCGACGGCGGCTTCGGCGATGGCGGCTTCGGCGACGGTGGCGCCGGCGCAGGCAGCCCCAGCTTCGCTGCGAATCCCGTCTCAGCCGGGCGTGAGGCATGACAGAGCTCTTAACGCCATAGGCTCCACTGCATCGTTTGGCGACCCCGAGTCCGGTTTCTTCTCGTCCGGCGGTGCCACCGCCGCCCCGGACTGCAAGTCGGCGCCGCTGTCCGAGCCCAGCTCCTCGGCCTCAGCGCCAGCGTCATTCTTCGCTGCCGGAGGGTCCGGCGACGCGGCGGCGGGAGATGGCGGTTTCACGGCTTCCTTCGACAGCGCCTTCGGCGTCGGCGGTGGCGGCGGCGGCGGCGGCGGCGAGAGTTTCATCGAGTCTGGCGGCGAAGTTGGCGCAAGCACTGCGAAAGAGGAGCTCGACGCTCTGGTCCGCGAGCTAGTCGCTGGTGGCTTTCCGGAGGAGGTTGTGAGGGAGGCGTTGGCCGCCACCAACAACGATCGGTTGGCCACGCTGGACCGGCTGGCGACGCTGCCGGTCGAAGCTGGTGGCGTCGTCAAGGCGCCCGCCCCCTCCAAGCCGGCGGCGGCGGGGCGGTTCGCGAGCCTCTTCGGCAAGAAGAAGGAGCAGCCGAAGTCGGGCATCGTCCGGCCTGCTCCCGCCGCCCGCCCTTTCCCCGCCTTCCAGCAGCCGCCGCCGCCGCCGCCGAAACCGCCGCCGGAGCAGCAGCAGCGCGACGGCGCTCCGGCTGACTCGGAGCAGGCGGCCGCCGAAGAGGCTTTCCTCGCGCTGCGCGCCGACCCCGCATTCAAAGGCACAAGCGACAGCGCGATCAGGGCCGCCATCGCAGCAGCGGCCAAGAACAAGAAGGCCAAGGAGGCTCAAGAGCAGGCAGCCGGCGAGACCGAGCC
>NW_005199657.1:32853-74678 GCF_000372725.1 Emiliania huxleyi CCMP1516 | reverse complement strand
GCCGCCGCCGCCGCCGCCGCCGTCGTTTGATCAAGCTGAAGCAAGGCAGGACCCGCCGTCTAGCGACAGCGGATTCGCCGGCGTTGCGGCGTTTCCCCCGGCGTCCTTTCCTCCGCCCGCCGTCGGCGCGATGGATTCCTCTTCGCTCGACCTCTTTGGAGGAGCGTTCGCACCTGCGCCGGCTTGCGTCATGGCGTCCGCCGACATGGCCAGCAGTGTCGATGTGTCGGTTCCAGCCGACCCGCTCGCCACTTCGGATCTGGGTGATTTGGCCAGCGGAGGCGGGTTCGTTTCCCTCGCTCCGACCGCAGCCGTGACCGCACCCCAAGGCGGTTCGAGCGGAGCGGGCACTTCCTCGGAGTCGCTTGGCGAAGAGCTGAAGGGGCTCAAGCTGAAGGCGCTCAAGGCTCGCGCCAGAAGCGAGGGCGTCTCCGAGGAGCAAATCGAGGACGCCGACGACGCTGACGACCCGAAGGCAGTAGTGATCGAGCTCATCCTCGCGCGGCAGGCCGCCAGTCCTCTGGGCGCCGTTGCTCCAGCTTTCGCGCCCGCTGCCGCGACTTTCGACGGCGGCAGCATCATGCCGACCTTCGCCGCGGACGCATTTGTGACTTCCGCGCCTCCTGCAGCGGCGAGCAGCTTCTCCGCTTCGTTTGACGCGCCTAGATTTGACGGGCCTGCTGAAGAGGGCGCTTCGAGCCTCCCAGCGAGCTTTGGCGACTCCCTGGCCTTCCCACCCGCACCCGCCGAGGAGTCTCTGGCGGCGGCCAACTCGAAGCCGTTCGGGTTGCCCTTGCAGGCAGGCTCTTTCGGCGGGGGCTTCGCAGCCAGTGACGACCTTGCGAAGGACGGTTTTACACCCACCGGACCCAACGATGTCTTCGCGCCCTCCGCGCCCCCCGATAGCTTCGGGCCAGCCGCGCTAGCCGCGCCCTCTGCGCTGGGCGACAGCTTTCCCTCCGCGCCGGCGGACAGCAGCTTCGCGCCTGCAGCGCCTGCCGCGAACACCTTCGAGCCTTCCGACACCTTCGCGCCCTCCGACACCTTCGCGCCCTCCGCGCTGGGCGACAGCTTTCCCTCCGCGCCGGCGGACAGCAGCTTCGCGCCTGCAGCGCCTGCCGCGAACACCTTCGAGCCTTCCGACACCTTCGCGCCCTCCGACACCTTCGCGCCCTCCGCGCTGGGCGACAGCTTTCCCTCCGCGCCGGCGGACAGCAGCTTCGCGCCTGCAGCGCCTGCCGCGAACACCTTCGAGCCTTCCGACACCTTCGCGCCCTCCGACACCTTCGCGCCCTCTGCGCTGGGCGACAGCTTTCCCTCCGCGCCGGCGGACAGCAGCTTCGCGCCTGCAGCGCCTGCCGCGAACACCTTCGAGCCTTCCGACACGTTCGCGCCCTCCGACACCTTCGCGCCCTCCGCGCTGGGCGACAGCTTCGCGGCTGCGGGTGGCAGCGAGGAGCGGGTCCGCGAGGCCGAGACGGGCTGTGGCGCCAAGGACAGCTTTGGCGTGCTGTCGGCTGATCTATTTGCGGAGCCTCCCGCAGCGGGCACCGCGGTTGCCGAGGGCGCTCTCGCCGTGGGGACGAGGTGCTGGTACACCTCTTCGCAGGACGGCAGCAGGCTCTTGGTCGAGGTGCTCAAGGTGTACTACGACGACCCTCCTCCCTACTACTCCATCCGCATGCCAAACGGCTCCGAGCGCAACACCGTCCGCGAGAAGCTCGTCGTCGCGAGCGACGCGGAGATCGCGGCCGCAGAGGCGCCGGGCGAAGCGGCTGGCGAGGCTTCGGCCGCTCCTGTGGTGGACGAGGCCGGTAGGTGGCACTTCGAGGACCAGGGCGGCGCCGTGCAGGGGCCCTTCTCGCTCGCGCACATGCGTGCCTGGCACCGCCTCGGCTACTTCCCGCCGTCGACGCGAGTCCGGCAGGGAGACGACGGGGCGTGGTCCACAGTCGCACTGGAGCCCGAGATCACCGAAAACGAAATCACCGCCGACGAAGAGGGCACGGCAGGCGTCGGGCTAGAGCCTGGCCTCGCAAGCAGCGGCTCCGCGCCAGCAGCCGACACCGGCGCAGCCCTCGCGCCGGGCCTCTTCGGCGGCGCCGTCGACGCGGCGCCCGTCGTTGCGGCAAGCGCCGGTCTTGCCGCCGCGCTCGAGCTGCCCGGTGACAGCGAGGCGGCGCTTGTGGCGCCGATGACGGGCGCTGCGTCGAGCGACACGGCGGCGCAGGTGATGGGTGCGAGCGACATCGCCCCAATGGGTGCGAGCGACATCGCCCCAATGGGGGTCGCCAAGGCCTCCGCGGACCCGTTCGCTTCGTTTGCTGCCACCGCCCGAAGCGCGCTCTCCGGAGCAGCAGCGGGAGCGGCCGAGCTGACCGCCGGCGTGGCGAAGGATGAGGGTGGAGGCGAGAGCGCAGCAACGCCGCCGGGGGATGGAGCGGTGCTGTCGCCACCTCCGGCTGAGGAGATTGTGGCGCTGGAAGGCGCATCAGCCGACACCGGCGCAGCCCTCGCGCCGGGCCTCTTCGGCGGCGCCGTCGACGCGGCGCCCGTCGTTGCGGCAAGCGCCGGTTTTGCCACCGCGCTCGAGCTGCCCGGTGACAGCGAGGCTGCGCTTGTGGCGCCGATGACGGGCGCTGCGTCGAGCGACACGGCGGCGCAGGTGATGGGTGCGGCGGCGCCGGTTGCGGAGAGCATTGTCGTGGTGGACGGCTGGCTCGCCGACAGCACGGCACCCCCCGCTGCTGCGGCTGGTGGGGCCGGGGCCGGGACAGGCTTTGGCGCGGCCGGCTTCGACAGCGGCGCGGCCGGCTTCACCAACAGCGGGCCTGGCTTCGACAACAGCGTGTCCGGCTTCGGGACGAGCTTTGCCCCCGCGCCCACCGAGGCCGCCTTCCCGCCCGCCGCCGTGCCGCCGCCAGCCGATCGCCCCTCCGGCGGCTTTGGTGACCCTTCCACTTTCTCACCTGCGCTCGCTGAGCCCGCAAGCTTCAGCTCCAGCAGCTTTGGCGACGCGTCCAGCTTTACACCCGCGCCAACCGAGGCCTCGGGCTTTACGCCTGCCGCTGCCCCGCCGCAACCGTCGCCGCCGCCGCCGCCGCCGCCGCAGCAGCAGCAGTGGGCGACGACCCAACAGCCGATGCCGCAACACGGCCACTCGTACGGCGCAGGAGCCAGCAGCTACTACCCGCAGGCTGCAGCGATGCCGCAGGCTGCAGCGATGCCGCAGGCGCCGCAGCAGCAGTACTACCCGCAGCAGCAGCAGCAGCAGCAGCAGCAGCAGCAGCAGCAGCAGCAGCAGCAGCAGCAGCAGCAGTACCACCACCACGGCTACGGTGGGTATCCCGGCGGCATGGCGGGGCAGATGTACGCAGCCCAGCCGCAGATGTACGCTGCGCAGATGTACGGGCAGCAGCAGATGTATGGGCAGCAGCAGATGTACGGGCAGCAGCAGATGTACGGGCAGCGCATGTACCCGCAGCAGCACGCGGGCATGGGCCAAGCGCAGCCGCAGGGCGCAGCCGCCGCGGCGCCCAAGTCGCTGCAGCTCAACCCGACCACCGTGAACCCGCTTGACAACATGTTCGGCAAGAAGAAGTGACGCGCCAAGAGAACGAGGGCACCGCGATCGTGTGTACTGTACCCGGTGGGGGTTTGCTGTGGGTTTGATGCGCCGTGTAGCTTGTAGGTGGTGTCTGGTGTGTTGCGTGCGCGAACCGCGATCGCGGTGTCGGCGTCGTCCGTCGAGGCCGAGACTCTGACTGTGGCTCTACCGACGGCACGCACATCTATGTATAGCCGGTTTAAAGCCGTACACCCGGGCAACGCAAGCTCCTTTTTAAACATTAAAGCCGTACAGAGTTTGGTACGATTTTCTAGCTATATGCTCTCCGTCCTCGACATTTGATGGATGATGCCTGCCTTCTCAGGAGTTTGTCGGCACGTCGCGTCGTCGGCGCGGCGGCGCGCAGCGGCGGGCGCTGACGTGCTCGGTGAGCACGGCTGGGTGGCTGGGAGCGTTAAAACAAACTCGACCGTCGGTATCGTATCGTATGTTTGTGGGGGAAATGGATACTAAATCGGCCGCTACGGAGGCAGATGGTTGTGAGCGAAGTGTAGTACGAATGTAGGTGCGCTGCCTCGCGCTGGACGGACGCGAGACTCTCCCGAGCGGCTGTGCGGACGGGAGCCTGTGGCTGTGGGCGATTCCTCCGGTAGGGGGGCGATAGAAGGCGGAGAGCAGTAGAACTAGGTGGCCGACCGTAGCGGACAGTGAAAGGCGCACTGAGACAACCCTGCTCTAGCCTGTCTGTCCGTCTCGCATAGAGCGAAGGTGTTGCGGTGGCGCGGGCAGTCCCCAGCCGTGCCGGAAGCCCTCCGCCGCGGCCGCAGTGAAGGCGTGCTGAGAACGAGGCGGCGCGGCGGACGGTCCGAGATGAGACGCCAGGTTCAACACCGCGGCGGCCGGCACCTCCGCCGACGGCCGGCGCAGCTCCGCATCAGCCAGCGCCTCCGCCGCGAGCAGCGCCAGCTCGGCACGTTGCAGGTCGGCGGTTAGCTCCGCGGCCGCAGCGGCGGCGCGTCGGTGCGGCGGCACCTCGCCTGGCATGGCCTCGTGGAGCTCTGCAAGGTGGACCTGGAGGTTGCCCTCAGCCTCGATGAAGTCCTGGACGATCTGCGACAGGTCCTCGCCGGCGCTCAAGGCGCGAAACATGCGGCGGCACGCGTCGTGCCCGGCCTCGAGAGCGGGCAGCGCCATATGTGTGTGTATATGTGCAGATGTTTGTGCACACGCGAAGCGCCACACGGCCAAGTCGCAGCGGAAAAAATAAGACCGGAGCTTGTGTTTGAGGCCATGTCGTGTGTGCCTTCGCTTGTTCCTATTCGTGCAAGCCCCACCCGACTGACGGGCAGGCGTGCTTGCTCTACATGAAACGTCTAAAGGACGAAGGAGGGAATCCGGCCCGACGGCGGGCGGAGAAGACGGGCACTGGACCAGAAAGGACTGGGAGAGTGTGAATGGAGGGAGGGACACGGTGGACCGGGACACGCGGTGGTTCGGACATCCCCCCCCTCGACGTAGTCGAGTAACTCCCGATCGACGAGAGGAAAGTGTCCCTCAGAGTAGAGAGACTGTGGCTGCTCTACTAAGCCACGAATGAAGTAGCGGACAGCGTTGCAGGGGCCGTCGGCGATGCTGTCGATGCAGGCGACGGTGCAGAAGCTGGCAGCGCTGATGCCACCGATGTAGGTGACGACGAGAGAGCCGACGACGCTGTAGAGGCTACAGGCGAGGTCGTCGACACGAGCTTCGGCAGAGAGGCCGAGGCCGCTGGTGCTATCGGCGCCACCGTTGAGTGGAGCGGCGGCAGAGAGGCCGATGGCGTCATCGGCGCCGTAGTGGAGTCGAGCGGCGGCAGCTACGGAGTCGTCAGCGCAATGGCCGCCGAAAGGAGCGACGGCGAGAGGGACGGCACTGCCTTCGGCGAGACGGCCGACAGCTGAGTCGGCGAAGCAATCGACGGCGAGGCCATCGGCGAGGCCGTCGCTGAGCCGAGCGACGGCGAGAGGGCCATCGGCGAGGCCGTCGCTGAGCCGAGCGACGGCGAGAGTGCCATCGGCAAGTCGAGCGACGGCGAGAGAGCCGACAGCGGAGTCGGCGAAGCAGCCGACAGCGGAGTCGGCGAAGCAGCCGACGGAGAGGCCATCGGCGAGGCCGTCGCTGAGCTGAGCGACGGCGAGAGAGCCGTCGGCAAGTCGAGCGACGGCGAGACGGCCAGCGCTGGAGCCGGCGGCGAGGCCGTCGAGTTGAGCGACGGCAAAGCGGCCGTCGACCTGAGCGACGGCGGAGCAGCCGATTGTCTCGGCGAAGCAGCCGAGGGTTCCGGCGAGGCCGACAGCGCTGGAGCCGGCGGCGAGGCCATCGAGTCGAGCGACGGCAAAGTGGCCGTCGACCTGAGCGACGGCGAAGCAGCCGATTGTCTCGGCGAAGCAGCCGAGGGTTTCGGCGAGGCCGACAGCGCTGGAGCTGGCAGCGAGGCCATCGAGTCGAGCGACGGCAAAGCGGCCGTCGATCTGAGCGACGACGGCAAAGCGGCCGTCAACCTGAGCGACGACGAAGCAGCCGAAGGTCTCGGCCTCGGTAGAGCGGCCATCGACCCGAGCGACGACGGCAAAGCGGCCGTCGACCTGAGCGACGGCGCGGCCGAGGGTCCCGGCGAGGCCGACAGCGCCGGAGCCGGCGGCGAGGCCATCGAGCCGAGCGACGGCAAAGTGGCCGTCGACCTGAGCGACGGCGAAGCAGCCGATTGTCTCGGCGAAGCAGCCGAGGGTTTCGGCGAGGGAGCCGCCGAAACTAGCGACGGCGGAGCAGCCATTGAGGGCTACACATGCTGGCGGTGTTGTGAAGCGTTCAAAGCCCCGATCGCAGTCCCCATTGGCCCAGTCCAGGCCAAGGGTACAGGATGCGTCAGGCCGCCTTCCGACACGCCGAGCACGATATTGCTCAGTGGCTGAGCCGACAGCAGAGGAGCCGTCGGCGAAAGAGCCAACAGCGCCGGAGCCGCTGGCAAGGCCGTCGAGTAACTCGATGGTGAAGCAGCCGTTGACACGAACGACAGCGAAGCAGCCATCGAGTCGAGCGACGGCGAGACAGTCGACAGCGGAGCCATCGGCGAAGTGGCCGACAGCGCTGGAGCCGCCGGCGAGGCTGTCGAGTCGAGCGACGGCAAAGCGGCCGTCGACACGAGCGACGGCGAAGCAGCCGAAGGTCCCGGCAAGGCCGACAGCGCTGGAGCTGCCGTGAAGGCCCCCACCAGGCGCGTCGATGACTGTGACTGGTGTACAGTAACTGGTGACGGGAGGCGGGGGGCCGAGTAGGACGCCTCCGACGGTGAAGACGTAGCCAACATGCGAGGAGGCGTTGACTGACGCTGCAGTCGCAGTGAGAGCATGGGCGCTGCCCCAGACGGTGGAGGCGGCGCCGGTGGAGATGCAGGTGCGGAGGCAAATGATGCTGGCGGGGAGCGAGATGCTGCAAGTAGGGCCGCAAAGAAAGACGGCGAGGCAAGGTGACTCGGCGCAGTAGGCGAAGCCAATGAGCTCCCGGCTGTCGATGGAGGTGACGGCGATGAAGACGCCGTCAAGCTCACCAGCGATGCCAGCTGGTGCACAAATGTGGCTGGTAGCGGGAAGCGCAAGCGGAGTGCCATGATGGTCACCCCAGGGGGCGCTCCCAGGGCCAGGAAGTGGGCAGCCGGCGGCAGGCCCCCTGGCGGCAACATCACCGGTGGTAACGCCGCAGGCGGACGTCGTAGACCACAGCCAGTCTTGATGCGAATAGCGCTGGACGGTAAGCGGTGAAGTGCCAGAGTGCGAGTAGGACTCGGAACGGAATATGGGCGTGTCAGGCATGATCTGACGTGGGATAGCGTGTTGGGCCACAAAGGGCTGGCGCGACCAGTCGAGTCGCTGCCACGTGCAAGCCCCACCCGACTGACGGGCAGGCGTGCTTGCTCTACATGAAACGTCTAAAGGACGAAGGAGGGAATCCGGCCCGACGGCGGGCGGAGAAGACGGGCACTGGACCAGAAAGGACTGGGAGAGTGTGAATGGAGGGAGGGACACGGTGGACCGGGACACGCGGTGGTTCGGACACTATTAACAACGAAGTCTAGCTCAAAAAATAAGACTTTCGCACGCTGGGAATAGGACCGCCGCAGTTCTCCCATTCCTCCCTTGTTGTCTTTTTTCTTTCTTTCTTTCGCCGCAAGCGGCGTGGCGTGGAGCGGTTGAGCATCCCTCCGGGGGCCCCTCTGCGCCGGGGAGGCGTTGTTGGAGGCTAGGACGCAAGCAAGCGTCCGTCGCCTTTGTTAAACCGGGGCCCACTCCGCTGTGCGCTCCGACCCGATTTTTTTGAGGGCCATGAAACAAGCATTTAGCTTTAAGGTGTTGCTGCGCAAAAGAGGGGCGGGGCGGGCGCGCGGCGGGCGCGGAGAGTTCTTTTTGGAGACCAGACCTTTCGATGGTTCATGATTTCTATGTCTATCTATCATCAACATCATGACACAGCTGCAAAAGCGGTATGGTATGTACAAGTAGAGGAACGAGTGGAGAGGACAGGGAGGGACGTGTCCGGGGGGGGGGGGGCAGCTCGGTTGATATAAAACGGATTTTGCATCTCGGCTGCATCCAATGGCGGATGGGCGGCCTCGGATCACGGTCACGTCGGCGAGGACAGCGACGGCGTCGTTGGGGAGCGCCGGGGCGAGGGCGTCGACCGACGGGCGGCGCATCAGGGACCCCTCGCTGGCGAGCGGCTGGCGCGGGAGGTCACGGAACGGGTCGAACGACGGGTCGAGCTCCCCCCAACGCGTCCCCAGTCGTGAGTGGTGGGATGTCGTGTGTGGGTGTTCGCCCCGCCTATTGCTCTATCCTGCTGCGAGACGGACGTGTTTTGACAATCAAAATCTACCTCAAAATTTGCGGCCGACCCTCGAAATTTGCTGATCAAAATTTGCGGTGGCCCGGAGCGAAACCTGTGGTTACTGGTTTGGCCAATCCCCCGGTCGAGGCCGCGGTCGAGACGGTGAGCGCGGCCGAGGTCCGGAGGTCCTCGCGGGCGTGGCGGAGTATGGCCCGAATTACCTGCTGCCGCAGCCCGCGGAGTCTAAGACAGCGCGGCGGAAGCGGCTGCGCGTGGACACGGCGGCGAGGATCTACACGGAAACTAGAGGGTGCTGTAGGGAAACTAGCAGGAAAAACGGAAAGGAAACCAGGCAGGGTGCGAGAGGAAACTCTCGTAAAGCCCAACGCCTTAGCCACCCTTTATCTTGCGCGGTTAGCGGGCGGGCGCCTTGCGGGCAGAGCCCTTAGCCACCCTTTATCTTGCGCGGTCAAAACTTCCCGCCAGCACTAAAAAGAAACAAATTCTCCCTGTTTTTGCCACCTTCCCAGTCGCTCCTCACCGCAAAGAAAGAGAAAGACCGCTCAACTCGAATCAACGCGATGATTCGCCAAGCTGATTCGCCCTGCCGTGCGCGCTCGCCCCACTGCCGTCGCGATCGCCTGCCGGTCTGCAAGAGCCACGCCCGCCGCTCTCAGGCGGTTGAGCAGGTCAGGCCTATCGATCCCGGCCAGCGCGCCCAGAGAGCAGCCAAGTCCCTCCATCGCCTCCAGCCAGCCGACCTGTGCCGGAGCGTATTCGCGAAACAGCTCGGAGAGAGTAGCCAGAGGCACGGTGACGCAAACTGCTCGCGACGCGGGGTCTTTAAAGTGGCGGAGCTGGTGATGGCCGCACGAGCACTGCAGGTACCACGGAGAGTTTCGCGGGTGGTGGACGATTCGCATCGCACGCTCCTCGTCAGTCCAGGTGGCAACAACGCACTCAAAGTTGACGCACTCACAGCCCGGCTCCATGCAGGCATAGAGACTCTCGCCCATGATGCCCTTGCCCATGGTTAGCGCACACACCAAAGCGGCCCCACGGCGACAGTAGTACGAGAGAGAGGAAAACAGACCACCAGCGAGTCGGACGGACGGACGGAGCGTGTCAAACTTTAATGCAATACTGGGCCGAAATTCTTGCGCGTGTGGGGCTCCGAGATGGCGGAGGAAAACTTTCATCTTTTTTCCCTTTCAGAGATGGTAGAAAATAAATCGAAATATTTTTTACGGGTGGAAGTACAGATAGATATCAGATTTGGAGCCAAAAAGGCATAAGACAGACAATAGGCACAGGTAACGGACACGATGGACGGGCTTGCGAGCGGGTGGGTTGCAACGCAGTCGTTGTGTCTTCGATTGAAAGTTGTGGTGTGTGCTGAGAGAAAGACGACAGATGTGTGTAGATGTGAGATTTTCAGTGTACGTACTTTTAGCTTACTGGGAGAAAAGGGAGGGGGGGTTGTGTTCCATGGTGTTCTCTAGGCCCCTAAGGGCCCTACGCGCGGCGTGAGAGCTTGGAAGCGAGCTTTGCACGGCGATCGAGGATGGCGCGGTTCACCCCCTTCACCGAAGCGATGGAGATGCGTTCCGCGTGGTGTGACACGAATGAGAGGCGGGAGTGGGGAGGGTACGCGGTGCGGTCAACGCCCGAGCGTTGAGCCTTGCGCGCAAGGCGGTTGATCTTTGCAACTGCTGGCGGCGAGAAGCCACCGCCGAACTCTCTCAGTGGATGTAGCTCTTACGTACGTACCCGAAGGTGAACTGCTGAAGGGTATTTTTGAAAACAGGGGCTGAGAGTGCTAGACAACCCAAGCAAGGGAGGGATGGGAGGACGGCACGCCGCCACCACAGGGATTTTAAGGAGAGGAGCGAAACGGACGGACGGAAACATCCCCCTTTTATGCCTGACCCTGTGCATGGCCTCTCTGGGGGTGAGCTGGGTCGGCCACCTCCGGGTCTGCAACTCGCACGGCGGGTCCGCATCCGGGCGAGCATCCGAGGCCCGCGGTTGTCCTTTCGCTGGGCGCGACCGCCATGGAGATCCGCTGCCCACAGATCAGTGCTTTTGTCGACTATTGCTCGCTCTCTGTGCACTCGCAACGCCAGAGGCCGTGCTTGGAGAATGCGTCGCAATGCTGCTGCGCCTGTGGATTGAGCCGCGGCGCAAGCTCCATCGGTGAGCTGCGGTGGCGCGCCGGCCGCTTCATGCATAGCTCTCCGGCGAGCGGCCGCGAACGCGCTTCCGTCCGCCGTTTCATCGAGTTTGCCCGAGTTGTAAAATGCAATCGAATTTGCCCGAGTGGTAAAGTGCAACTTTGGCATTTGGTAAAAGTTGCCCGAGTGGTCTGCGGGGAAAGAACCAAAGCGGCGGGGCGGCCCCAAGAGCTAAAGGTCAACATCCCCTCCGGCTACGACAATGTGAACCTGATCTGGTCCTCACGGGGTTGACCCGTCTCCTCCAGATCGAGACGGACTTCATGAACGGCCGAGCAATATTTCTTCATTAATATTATTAATTGATGCCTTTTGCACGGCTGAGCCCCCCCCCCCCCCCCGCCCCTCCCCCGCGCCCATTCCCTGCCCTCTCCCGCCACACACTCCGTCAGAGCCCCCTCCCCTCTTGCACAACAGGAATTTTGACAATTATACGTCGACGAGTTAAGGCACAACTCTCAGTGGGAACGCTGGGGTCCAGGGGAGGAACAAAATGAAAATTGATGGGCTTGCCCATCCCGGAGTGGTTCGACCCCACACAAATCCGAGACGGTGACGGGAGGCGTCTCGGTGGTCTCAGGCCCAGTGAGGTAGTGCATCAGACTATCCCGGATCCTGCTGAACAAGCTCCTCTTGTAGCTCGATCGGTCACACCGCCATCGCCGTCGGGGAGAGGGGGGACGACACTGCTTTGGCAGCGTGCACCTCGATCCTGTACCGTTTGTTATGACCCCCTCCAATGAACACCCCAGTGAGGGAGGGCGAGACGATCGAGGGGTCCCGTACCATGCGGAATCGACCCTATCCAGTGCTCAGGTGCTCAGCTCTTACCGGTCTTACGTACGTAGCCGAAGGTGAATGAACTGCTGACAGGGTATTTTTGAAAACAGGGGCTGAGAGTGCTAGACAACCCAAGCAAGGGAGGGATGGAGAGAGAGATTTTAGAAAACCAACAATAAATCACGTCTCCTGGGATGGGAGGACGGCACGCCGCCACCACAGGGATTTTAAGGAGAGGAGTGTGGTTAAAGAAAGAAAGAATTCTTCAAATACAAGCTTCTCTCACAGCACACTGGCACGACAAGGGCGCGGACTTGCGCTCACACCGGCAACCAGAAAGAGAGAAACGAAGCAATGCCACCAAGTTTGCGGGCTGGTGCCATGTGCAGGCGGGCGAGCTGCTGCCTCCTGCTGGCCTTCCCGCTTGCCACTGGATCACCCTGGGGCCCGAGCGGGCCGCGGCTCGCTCCTGCACCGCCCGTGCCGCAGCCGCAGTGCTTCGACACCTCGCCCGCCGCCAAGCTGCGCGGCGGGTCTATAGCCGGCACGTGCGAGAGCGCAGCGCTCCGCGAAGTGAAGGAGTGGCACCCGGTGCTGCTTGCGCTGCTGGGGACCTCCTTCGGCTGGTTCATGACCGCGCTCGGCGCCGCCGCCGTCATCATCAAGCGGCTCGGCCTGCCGGAGCCGCTCTTCCGGAAGGTGCTCGACTTCTTCCTCGGTGTCTCTGGCGGCGTGATGACGGCCGCGTCGTACTGGTCGCTGCTCGCGCCGGCGCTCGACTTTGCCGAGCAGCAGGGCTGGGAGGAGGGCTGGGCGGCGATGCCGGTCGCGCTTGGCTTTGTGTCTGGCGGCGCGCTGCTGCAGCTGACCGACCTGCTGATGAGCAACCTGCACGAGTCGCTGGAGGACCTCTCGCTCTACAAGAACGTCGCAACCTCGGAGGGGTCGGCGACGCGGTCGCAGCGGCTGCGCCGCCTGCTGCTGCTCATCATCGCCATCACAATCCACAACTTCCCAGAGGGCATGGCGGTCGGCGTCGCGTTTGGGGCGCTCGGGTCGGCCCCGGGCGCGACGTTTGGCAAGGCGGTCTCGCTCGCCATCGGGATCGGGATCCAGAACTTCCCCGAGGGGATGGCGGTCTCGATGCCGCTCATGCGCGAAGGCATCTCCCCGCTGCAGGCCTTTTGGTGCGCTCTCCTCCCGCCGGCAGAGTGGCCGCTGCTCCTCTCTCCTCTCCCGCCCTAGCCTCCTCCTCTGGCGACGGGGGAGGCCCGTGCTGCAGGTACGGCCAGCTGTCCGGGCTGGTGGAGCCGATCGGGGGCGTGCTCGGCGCCGCGTTTGTGCAGTACTGCAAGCCGATGCTCCCTTTCACCATGTCCCTCGCCGCTGGCGCGCCGCCCTCCCCCTCCCTCCCTGCCGGGCCCTTCTCCTTGCCGCGGTTCGCCCTCTCACCCCGACGGGCCCTCTCCCGCCTGACCCCTCCCGCCGCACGGGCCTGCCCGCGCAGGCGCGATGATCTTCGTGGTCGCCGACTCGCTCGTCCCCGAGATGCAGGCGCACGGCAACAAGGCCATCGCGATGCAGGGGCTGATGCTCGGCTTCGTCTTCATGATGGTCCTCGACGTCACGCTCGGCTGACCGAACGCCAGCGCCGCTCACCCGCCGCTCACCCTGCCACTGCGCAGACACCACCGAGGTCGCAGCTAGTGGGCGCACACACCTCCTCGAGGAGATGGGGCGGATCAGGCGCGCACACCGCTCGTGCGCCCGCAACGCAACCGTCCGTGTACAGCCGCTCCGGTACTATTGTGGGCGTCGTCCCAGACATTGCGAAGTGTTTGTGCGGGGCGCACCTATAAAAGAAAGAAAGAAAACCTGGATAACACAAACAAGCCCGGAAGTGGGCGGACAGAGGGATGATGTTGGGGGACCTTTGATGATTGATCGTGCTTCGTGGCCGAGACGGGACAGAGATCAGAGGTTGAGGACGGGTTCGATGCACTAGCCGCTGCCGTCGCTGGTAAGTCAGCGCCGATTCCACTGGCGAGACGCTGTTCAAAGGCAAACCCCCTCCAGCGCGCAGCTGCAGGGTACGCTAAAATGGCATCGGGACAGGCGCAGGTACATCGTGCCCGCCGGTCTCATCCTGGCCGCACCCGTGTCGCCCGCCGCGCCGCCGCCGCCGCCGCCGCCGCCCGCCGCGCCGCGCCTCCTCCGGCCGAGCCGCGCCGCCCTGCGGCGCAGGAGCAACGTGTCAACCTCGAGAACTCAATCAAGCTGCAGCGAAACATGATGAAGATGGTGTTTGGCGAGCTTGCCTACCAGCGGCAGCTCTTCCCGGAAGACTGCTTCGAGCTCAAGGAGATGGGCGGGAACCACATCCACACCTTGTCCGCCGAAAGCGACAATGTGCGGCCGCCGTCCTGCTCCCTCCGCCCTCTCTCGTCCTCCATCCTTCTCCCGCCACCCGCAGGTCTACCACGAGCAGGTCTCCCGCATGATCTCCTGGTACAGCGACGACAGCATTTTGGAGTGAGTTCGGCCCCGCCACGCGCACCATCTCCTGCGCCCGTAGCTCCCGCGCTCACACCCGGCCCGACCGGCTTGCAGTGCCCTGCGCAACGGCTACCTGGAGAAGGTCATGTTTGTGCTGGCCCACGACCAAGCCTGTGAGCACCCAATCGAGGTCTGGGACCTCAGCTACACCTACGAGAGCGACGACACCGTCTCGTCTCGCTTCACCCGTCGCTCGGGCGGGGGCGGCGCGCCCGCATCGGAGAGCATCGAGGTTGCGCGCAGCCGCCCAAAGGACAAGGTCACCAAGGACTACATCCGGGACGTGGTCAAGGTCGTGCTGCGGCGGCTCAGCCTGCTCCTCCAGGGCCTCGATGACGTGCCGCAGGAGCGGTGGTGTGGCATGAGGCTGCTCTACCGCGACGATGTGACGCCCAGCGACTACGAGCCGTCCGGCTTCTCGCCGGCGCCCGCGACCGTCGCTGGCGCCGGGTCGTTCTTTTTTGAGCGCCCGGCAACCTTCTTCATGGTTGGCAAGGTGTCGACCGGCCACCACGCGCTGTCGCTTGGTGTCGCGCTGCCGGAGATGCCTGGAATCGAGCCCACCGCGCACGATGAGGCGTGCACCACCCGCGACGGCAGCGGCTACCGCTTCGATCTCGTCCAGGCCGCCGACGGCCCTCCCGACGACGAGGACGAGCTGCGAGGCGGCGTCGGGCTGCGGGGCGGTCGTCGAGGGAACGGCGAGGACCTTGAGCGGCTCACGCAAGAGGCGAGCGAGGGTCTGGAAGACCACATCGGTGCGCACATCACGGCGCACGACCTTGCCGCCGAGCTGGAGGTTGAGGCGATTGTCGCCGAGGAGGTGCTGCAGCGTCTTCAGGCGGACGGTCGCGTGTCGTGCCTGAAGCCGAACCCGCAAGGGCCGCCCACCCGCCAGGTGCAGCGGTTCCCCTCCGGAGCGACATCGCAAGATGAGAGCGCGCACGAGTGGACCGAGGTCGACGATGGGCCCTCCGATGCAGAGACCGTGGCGCACTGGAACTCCTCCCCGCCCCCGCGCGACCGGAGGGCCGCGTCCGGCGAGGCCTCCCCCCGCAAGAAGCTCCGCGTGCCGCTCAAGAAGCAGCCCATCGCGCATCAGAAGCAGCCGCTTGGCGACCAGCTGCAGGCCACTCGCTCGAGCAAGCGGCAGCGCAAGGCCTCGATGTCCGAGCCCATCGCTCCGGCGCGCCTCTGAGCGCATGCCATCCGTGGCGCCAAGGCAGAGGCGCATGTCCGGCCGGGGCTGATTGCCCTCGATGAGCGTTGCCTGAATGATGGGGACTGAATGATGGGGACAGCGCCGCGGTTGCGTGTGCGGCGAGTGGCTACCTGCAGCAGGCCCGTGAAGACGATGACACTTCTCACGCCGCGCGCCCGTCCCACGCATCCCCGACCGAGTCAGAGACAAGCCTGTGTCAGGACGACAGGGCGTCACGCGCGCCGTGCGTCACGAGAGACCGAGAGCAAGCTCGGTCTCAGCACAGACACACCACATCGATGGAGCCCCTGGGCGCCTGATCAGGATTCACGTTTAGCTTATAGTACAAAAGTTGCGTGTAATAGCTTTAGAAAGCCGTACAAAAGCTCAATATACAATAAACGGGTGCGCCCCCCCGCTCCGTTCCCTCTCGCAGCCCACACCACGCAAGTCTCACCGCGCTCCCCACCGCGCGCCACTGGTTGGGTAGTAGTCTAAGTTCTGAGCCTCGAGGCTGGACGGGTCTAAGTGTGGCTAGCCACGCTGGAGTGCTTGCGCGGTCTAAGATCAGCGGGAGCCTCTTACATCGGCTAAGTCGGCCGTGGCACGGCCTGGGGCCAGGAGGCTCCCACCGTGATCAACGATACGGCGCAGCCCCCAAATTTTCTTCGCCTGCGGAGGGCGATGGATCCTCTTCATGCTTAGCAATCGCCGCCTCAGCATCCTCCTCTTCCGATTTTCGTTGCTGCTCCTTCATTCTTGAGCGACGTCTAGCCAAACAGTTCTCACATGACACGAAGCTCCTCAAGCTTAATCAAACGCGTGACGGTGAAGCCTGTGTGTGCTGGTCCTCTTTGAACGATCCGCGCGTGAGGTAGCATAGGGCCTTGTTGGCAGCAGCCAGCTTGTTGCGCTGCTTCGTTGCGATGAGCTGATTGGGATCGCAGAAGTGCATGCCAAGCACCACCACGATCTTGAAGCAGAACACATCGCAACCGCATCGTCCGCACTGCCATCGGCATGCCGCGCCCGCCGCTTCGCCGCAGCCGCCTTAAGGCACGCATAGCGGCAGCACATGGTGGGGGGGGTACTTGAGCAGGCGTTGCGCGCCGCAAGTAGCGCACTGGCCCTGGGAGAAGGCGATATGGCGTCGTGCGCGGCATACGCGGCATACGTTGGTGGGACGCGTCCAGGTATTTCGGGTAAACCTGGAGGCTTTTCAGGTATACCCGGGTTTTGCCCGGAGTTGGCCTTATGTCGTCTAAGTTCATGGCCCCCGACCATACAGCGTCTAAGTCCGAGCCCGGCTCCGTGTGGGGGCTAAGTTGAGCGCTCGCTCGCTGCAGAGGCTAAGTGTAGAGCGACCCTCTAGCCCTACTACCCAACCATTCGCGCGCCGCCGGGAGGGGGAGGCGGCGGGATCCGCCCTCTGAGAGCCCCCTCTGAGCCCTCTCGCGGTGTCTCCGAGGGAGCCCTCACTACGCTGCAGTCCGCCACACCGTCACACGTCGATACACACACCGTCTTGTGGTCTTCGTTGTGTCAAAAGAGTTGAAGGCCCTCTACGCGCTCTACGCACTACGGCTTCGTACCGTATTTTGTGCAGCAAGACGGGCCACCCCGCGCGCAAAACATAACCACAAGAGTATGGGTGTATAGCGAGACCGTCGGGCGACAGACACGAGACACCTGACGAACGTTCACAACGCAGGCCGAGTAGTTCCAATTTACACACAGAGCACAATGTCGCAGCTACACGCGCAGTCGGTACCATGTTAAAGACGAGAGCACTGAGTACCGAGAGTCTCCAACCCGTCATCGCCGTCTCGTTTAGGGTCCGGCGGCTCTTTTGCCCGAGCCAGAGCCACTGCATCGCCCTCCGTGGCTTCGGCGCCCTCCCGTTGCAGGGCCCTCGCCCGCGCGACGCGAGCCATCTCGGGCCAGTCCGTAGTCCGGGCCAGGTGAGCGTGCTGCCCCACCACGACGAGGCCGATGGCCGCGACGAGGCCGAGCCAGATGCCTTGGACGCCCATGCCGAAGCGATAGGCGAGCAGCGAACCTCCCGGGACGCCGACAGCGAAGAAGGCGAATATGTTGAGGGTCGCGGGCGCACGCAAGTCGGCGCCGAGCCCGAACAGGACCTGCTGGCTCCACCCAGGGGCGAGGGTGGCCAGGACGGAATACAGGGTCGTGACTGGCATGAGCGACACCGTCGTCTCGAGCACCGCCGCCGCCTCCTCGCTCTCGCCCTCCACGAAGAAGGTTGCGATCCGCCGCCTGTTGGAGACGACGACCGCCGCGAGCGTGATCGATGAGAGGGAGGCCGCGACAAGCGCCACGCCCCCGGAGAAGCGAGCCTCCTGCCCCTTTCCCTCTCCCAGCAAGTTGCCTATGCGATTACACGCCGCGAGGCCCCACCCAAAGACGAGCAGGAACTCGCAGACAAAAACCGTCGTGCAGATGGGGATGGCGGCCGTCACCGCGCACGCCGCCGCGCCGCCGCCGCACAGCCCAGACGCCACGAAGAGGGTGCACTCCCAGCCTGCCCACTCGGACATGGTCATCGCGGCGGCGGGCGCGCCCTTGCTGACAATCTCGCTCCACCCTTGCAGCGCCTGCCGCCCCTCGCCCCTCCACCGCGGCCACGACCGGAGGCGGTGCCGCCGCAGCACCACCGGCGCTGCCAGCCAGATCAGCAGGCCGGCCAGCAGCTCGGTGATGGTCATCGCGAGGGGCGCACCATCAAAGCCAAACGAGCGAGTGAGGCCGATCACCAGGCCCACTTGCAAGGGCGACAGGGCGGCGTTGACGAGCATCGGCAGCCGAACGCACCGCTGCGCGTTCAGAAAGGCGGCCAAGTCCACGTTGGCGGTCACGCCGGGCAGCCCGAGCAGCCGGATCCAGACGAAGCGCTGCGCGTTGGCGACGACCGAGGAGGGCTGGCCGGCGGCCGCGAGGAGGGGGCCGGCCACGGCGGTGAGCGGGAGAGAGAAGCAGAGCATGCAGGCCACGTGGATGGCGAGGAGCCGCATGAGGACCGTGCCGACCCTGCGGCTGTTGCCAGCTCCATGCGCTTGCGAGAGGAGCGGCGCGGCGCCAAAGGTGGAGGAGCGGATCAGCATCAGCTGCGAGACGTTGCAAACCATGGACCCGATGCCCGCAGCGCCCACGAGGAGCTCTCCTTCCGGGAGATGGGCGACGGCCGAGAGCAGGAAGATGCGAGGCGCAAAGCCGACCACCGAGGTGACGGTCTGCGGCCAGCCGAGGACGGCGAGCTCGCGCACCTCCAAAAGGAAGCGGCGGTGCAGCGGCGACGCGAGCAAGGCGGAGCTCCCGCCGACGTCTGTGCCAATCACCGAAAGCCTTGCCTCGCGGCACATGTGCGCGAATGCCTAGATCTATCCAGCACGGCCCGTGGAGCGACGGCAGCACGGCCGTGGAGCGACGGCTGCACGGCCGTAGGTGGAGCGGCAGTCGCGATTGTCGATCCCACACCCGCCGCCCACCCCGGCCGGGAGAAAGGGGAGTGCCAGTTTGGGACGGCAACAGAACGAGTATCTTGTGCAAGAACGCAGGGTAAATGTAAGCCGGATGGCTCACAGGCCACCTCTTGCGCCCCGACTGACCGATCTACCGCACTGATCACTTCCGCCCCCTTGCTCCCAGCCCATCCACCTCGCCGAGTCCGAGATATGCCAAGGCGCCGCACACCTTATGAGGTTGTTATGCTGGCTGTCATAACAACCAGTGGGAGGTGTTATGAGTGTTACTGTATGAGGTGTTATGAGGTGTTATGAGGTGTTATGGTAGGGTGGGCATAACAGCCATAACAGTGATGGAGGTGTTATGGGGTGTTATGGGGTGTTATGGGGTGTTATGAGCAGCCAGCCATAACAGCTCTCCTCCTTGATTGGGGCCAACAGAAAGAGCCCTAGCACTGCCGGTTGGGCAAGGGGAAGTCGTGCTCCGCGCATGCCTCGGCGGTGACGGCAGCGGGCATCTCACGGACGGTTGCCTCGTCGCAGCAGGAGGCCTATGTAGCCAAGATACAGCCCCAAATGTGCTGTAGGAGAGAGGCAGCTAAGCGGCGATGTGAGCGGCTAGCCTTGAGCTTGCGAAAGTACCGCCGCTCTTCGCCGCGAGGTCCAGAGCTCTCCTCCCACTTTCCCGCCGCTTGCCGAATGTTGTAGATGGCGCCGCTAAAGGTCGAGGGCAACGACCCTAGGGAGGAGGGCAGCTCAGAGGAAGGAGGCCGCGCGGGTGGCGCGGAAGCTGCTGCTGGTGCATCTGGGACAAAAGCGATCTCTCAGCACCCCCTCTTCGCTACGGCACACCGAGAAAATTGTCCGCCTGAATCGCGATCAGCATCTCGAACACGCCTACTCACACTTCGATCACTGAAGAGACGATAAATTACCGCCGTCGACGCAAGTCTCTGGCAACCGATGATGTCCTTCCACAGAGAGTGCAGCAAGTCAGGCAGGATCAGCAGAGGTTGACGGAGTGAGCCGAGATGGGCCGAGATGGGCCGAGATGGGGCCGAGTTTGGCCGAGCTTGCCAAAGGCAGCCGGTGATGGCCTTCCAGAGGGCAGGTGGGTAGCCGCTCAGCGCCTCGGCGAGCGCGGGCTGGCTCAGGTCGTCCGCAAAAGAGAGGTTGAAGCCGGCCTGCGGCAATCCGCAGACGTCTCACCGCGTGATGCCTTGCGCAGCTCCGCCGCCAGATGTTGTCGCCTGTCGTACCGGCTCAAACCAACGCGCATTCCGCTCGTCCGTCGCGACGTACACCGGCACGCTCGGCGCAAAGCCTGCGCCTCGCAATCGCGCAGCGACGTCGGCCGCCTGCCCGTTGAAGACGGCGCCCCTACGACCTCGGCTGTCTCGGCTCAACCGCGGGTGGCAGGTCGCCACGTTGATGGAGCGCGGCGCGCCAGCTCTGGTAAGGCCTGTGCGTCGCCTTGTCTCCACGGCGGACGTGGATGGCGTTCCAGGCCGGACCGAGCCGCTGCTCCGCCATCGCCCGCGCGGCTGCCAAGAGCTCGCTCCGAAACCGAAGCGCCGGCCACAGCGCCGCCTGACGCGGCATGTTGGGGACGCGTCCCTGACGCGCCGCGTGGCATGCGTCGCCCGGCCAGACACCGCCACCTCGGCGTCGGCGCCCATCCGCCACCCCCACATGAGGCAGCAGCTGACGCGCAGCACGCGCGACGGCCGGCAACGCAGCAGCGACACAGCGCGGGCGGTCGCGCTCCATCGCGACATGTTGTGGTTGCACGACGGCGGTCGGACCGAAGACCAGCTGATCTAAAGGAGCAGGGTCGACTCGGTGGGAGCGGCGTTGTGCGGGTGGGTGAGGGAGGCGACGTGATCTCTCCACCACGCACCTCCACCTCCCCTTCCTTGACGGCAGAGCGGTTGAGCAGGTCATGCAGCATCGACGCGGAGCCGTGCCACGAGACAGCGGGCACCGCGCGGTTGAGCGCGCGCACGTCGATCAGCCGCGAGAAGGGCACCAGCTCAAGCCTACGCCCAAGGTTCCGCCGAGGTCCGCCGAGGCCCGCCGAGGCTGCGCGAGAAGGTGATCAGCTCCCGCCTCGTTTCAGCCACCTCACGATCGACGCCGTGTGGCGCAACCGGAGGCAGGATGAGAACACGGCCTACATGGGTGTGCGAGGTGGTCAAACGGCCTCTTCCAAGCTGCGTGCTTGGGAGTCCGGGACGCACCCAGCTGAGCGGCGACGTCCGCAGCCATGATGAGGTAGAAGAGCTGGTTTCCTATGTGCCAGCTCGGAGACATCTTAGGCTTTGTCTGGTCCGAGGCCGGGCGGAGAGGAAGAGCAGCTTTCCAAAGCCGCCAAAGGGCTCGTACCTAGAGGGAGGGCGCCTCGCAAGATTGCTCACTACGAGGTCTAGGGCGCTCAATCCCGTGAAACCCCTCCCCTCTGATCCTCACTAGCTGCTCCAGCGCGCCAGAGGAAGCGAGGGCTGGCCTCGAAATGCGGCTGCATCGCCAGCGCGTGCGGCCCATCGTCCGGAGATAGCCACATCCACGGCACCGGCTTGCGAGAGCGCTTGCGCATTCCAAATGCCGCGTCGACAAGTGACGCACGTGCTCGAGGTGCTGCGCCGGACGGGTTGGCAGCGACGAGAGCGGCTCGACCGCGGTCGCTCTCTGGAGCCCATGGCGACGCGGCGGCGGCGAGACTACAGGCGTGTGCCTTGCGCCGATGCGTGGTGCCAGCCATCGTGTGTCGTTTTGGCATACCTGGGTAGTGGTTGAACTTCCAAGTCGGGTTAGAGCGCGACCGTACAAGGTCCGAAGCGCACCATTTTCTTCTTATAGCTTTGTCTGCAGTGCGCCTCGCCTCCGCCACCACCGCCGCTCCCTCGCCAGACACGCCGCCGCCCACCCGCCTCCTCGACCTCCCCACGGACGGAGCTCTAGATAGACGGAGCTCCTCGAGCGCGAGAAAGAAATTCGCGGGCGCTCTCAACACTAGGATTGGCGCGCACTGGCACTAACAACAAAGAAAAAACAGAATAGACTTGACCCAGTTGGTACGCTCAATGCGCGCAGCCTGCTTGTTGATTGATGTTGGTGGCGTGCTGGCGTCGCCCGCCACTCACTCACTGTACTCTGTAGCCCTGCTGTACAGTGGGTTGCGGGCATTAAGAAAACAGGATTTTGCGGCACGCCGCCGTTTCTAAGGACTAAGCCTTTCCACAGCCCTCATCCACCCCACGCCGTGGTTTCTTAGCTCCGGCCGGCACTCAAGCCAGAGAGAGCCGGCCGGCCCGAAGGATTTTTAGGTAAGAGGTAAGCTGCGATCCGCGAGGGCGAACCGATGCCAGAGTCTGCCGCCGAGTCGGCTCTCTGGATGACGGGAAGACGCACACACACGCCTCCATCTACTCCACTCAGAACACCGCAGACTTGGAAAGTGACAAGTGCGCGCGCCGCAGGCCGGCAGGCGAAGAGAAATTTTGAGCTGGGGCTCCCATTCACATTCGTGTCCGGCCTTTTCTCGGGGCCGCGCCTGCGGCGCGCCGTGGTTTCTTAGATTTTTGCGGAAATCGCTCGGCGTGGTAGTATGCCCGCAACCCACTGAGCACTGTGTAGCCATGGACATCTGCTGCGTGTGGTGGACGACAAAGGAGGAGGCGCTCGCCGACGCCGCCTCCCCGCCACATACACAATCCGGTCCGTGTTAGGGCCCGCCACGTCTTTGCACTTTGGCGAACACGTGGAGGAACTGCTTAAATCTTAAAAGAAAGAAAGAAAACAGACAACCCAAGGGAGGGATGGGAGAACGGCACGCCGCCACCACACAGGGATTTTAAGGAGAGGAGAGTGATGCGCTAGCCGTCGCCCACCCTGGGGAGTCTGCCTCTTCGTATCTCTTTTCGCAGTCTCTCGCCGCTTCTCGCTGCAACCTTCATGCCACCTCGCGGCCGTCCCACTCTCGTCGTTCTCTCCCTTGTCACTTCCTCCTCTGTCGCGTCGTTCTCTTCTGCCTCGTCCTGCGGCGCCGCCGCCTGCCGGTCCCTTGTTCTCGCGGCTTCTTTCGCCTTTCGGCGCAACTCCGTCGGTGGGCGGCGGGCAGGCAAACTTTCTTTCTCGTCTTTCGGTGAGTGCGCGACGCGTTCGCGCAGGAGGCTGACCACATGGGTGTCCCATCCTTCTTCCGCTGGCTGGCCGAGCGGTATCCGCTCTCGCTCGAGCGGCTGCACCGGCCTTGCGGCTCGGAGGGCGAGGAGAGCCACGCAGGCGCCGGACCGATCGACAACCTGTACCTCGATCTCAACGGTGGCGGGCCGCGACGCTCGAGGCCTTGTGCTCCGCGGCCGCACTCACGGCCACCGCCCGCGCCCGTCCAGGAATCATCCACCCGTGCTTCCACCCGGAGCACGGCCCGCCGCCCGCCTCGGAGGACGAGGTCTTTCTCGCGATCCTCGCCTACATAGACCGACTGCTCGAGGTGGTGCGGCCGACCTCGCTGCTCTACCTCGCGGTCGATGGCCCCGCGCCGCGCGCGAAGATGAACCAGCAGCGCTCGCGCCGCTTCAAGTCGGCGGCCGAGGCGGTCGCGCGGGAGCAGCTGCGCCGCGAGGTGGAGCAGGAGTGGAGGGACGTCGGCAAGGAGCCGCCGCCGCGAGCGGACGGCGGGGAGGGCGGCGGCGGCGGGCTCAAGGACTCAAACATCATCACGCCCGGCACGCCCTTCATGGCGACCCTCGGCCGCTGGCTGCGCCACTACGCGTACGCTCGCATCAACGGCAAGCGCTTTGGCGGCGGCGAGGGGAGCGGCGGCGGCGAGGGAGGCGGCGTGGAGGGTGAGGGCGGCGAGGCCGGCGAGTGGACGATCGGCGGCGGCGGCGGGCTGACGATCGTCCTCTCGGACGCCTCGGTGCCGGGCGAGGGCGAGCACAAGATCTGCGCCTTCATCCGCTCGATGCGAGCCGCCGCGGCGGAGGCTGCTGCCGCCTCGAGGCTGCCCGCCGGCCCTGCGATCCACCACGCGATTCACGGCTCCGACGCCGACCTGATCATGCCTAGCTGATGGATCAACGTAGATGGTCCTTCGACTGCGAATTAGGCCTCGACGCCGACCTGATCATGCTCGCGCTCGCGACGCGCGAGCCCCGCCTCTCCGCCACGCGACGCCTCCCGGACGTGTCCGAGACCCGTCCCCGGACGCGTGTCCCGCAGGCGCGAGCCGCGCTTCTCCATCGTGCGCGAGGTGCAGCAGCGGGGCGGGCGCGGGCGGCGCCCCTCGGCGGGCGGTCCGTCCTTCGAGCTGCTGCGAGTGCACGTGCTTCGCGAGTACCTGACGAAGGAGCTCGGCGCAGGCTGCGACTGGAGCGGCGTGCGGCACGGCTTTCTGCCGCACCGCGCGATCGACGACTTTGTCTTTCTGTGCTTCTTCGTCGGCAACGACTTTCTGCCGCACATGCCCGCGCTCGAGATCCGGGACGGCGCGATCGACGCGATGATCGCCCTCTACAAGCACGCGATCTCGCGGCGCGAGCTCGACGGTTACATTACCGCCGACGGCGAGGTGTCGCTGCCTCGCGCAGAGGTGCTGGTCCGCGGCCTCGCCGAGTACGAGCGGCGCGTCTTCGAGTCGCGAGAGTGGCAGGCGGAGCGAGAGAGGCGGGCGGCGGATGAGCGGCGGGGCGTGCAGCGGCGGCAGCACCTCGAGGCGCTCGAGGGGGAGCGCAGCGAGGGCGTCTACCGCGGCCAGGCGGCCGTGCAGGCGGGCAGCGCGGCGACGGGCGGCCTCTCGCACGGCGCCGCGGGCGGCGGGCGGGCCGCACGCGTGCTGATGGCCAAAGGGGCGGCGATGGGCGGCGAGGCGGTCGCGGTCGGGGCCAAGCGGCCGCGCGGAGAGGAGCCGCCGCCCTCCGCGCCGCCGTCGCCGCCGGCAGACGATGCAGACGCGGAGGGCGGCGGCGACGGCGACGGCGGGCGGGGAGGGCGGCCGGCGGCGGCGGAGGCGGAGAGGTGGGCTGAGGAGGCGGAGGCGGAGGCGGGAGCGGAGGCGGGGGCGGAGGTGGGGGCGGAGGCGGCGGAGGAGGCGGCGGAGGAGGCAAACGGAGCACAGGTGGCGGCGGTGGCGGAGGCAGCGGCGACGGCGGCGGAGGCGGCGGCGGCGGCGGCGGCGGCGGCGGCGGCGGCGGCGGCGGAGGCGGCGGAGGCGGCGGAGGCGGCGGAGGCGGCGGAGGCGGCGGAGGCGGCGGCGGCGGCGGAGGCGGCGGAGGCGGCGGAGGCGGAGGAGGCGGAGGGTGCGGCGGGGGAGGGTGCGGCGGAGGCGCGTGACGTGGAGGCAGAGGTGCGTGCGAGGGTAGGCCGGTGGGAGAGGGGGGAGGCCTCTCCGTCCCGCGAGTGGGAGGAGGAGGGCGGCGAGGAGGAGGGTGCGGCGCCGCCGTCGCGCGGCGGCTTGCAACTCCCTCCTCGGCCCGAGAGGCAGCTCCCCTTTGTGTACGACCCGGCCAAGCTGCCTCCGCTGCCCGTGCTCGACGACCGCGGCGTCGCAAACTGCCCCGAGCAGCACCCCCCCTCCGCGTGGCAGCACCACCCCGCGGTCGGCGGCAGTGGTCCCCCTGACCGCCGCCTACCCGCGCCGAACCACCACCACCACCCGCCCCCGCCCCCGCCTCCGCCTCCTCCGCCCGAAAAGGAGCTGACGCCCGAGGAGCTGGCGGAGAGGGAGGCGGCGCAGCGGTGCGCGCGGCCTCCGAGGGGCAGACACGTCCGCAGACACGTCCCGCAGACACGCGTCCGCCGACACGTCCCGCAGGCGCGCGGCCTTCGAGGCCGAGTTCGACCGGCGCGCAAAGCAGCTCGGGGACGCGCCTCCCGAGGCGCGGGTCGACCACATCGGGTACGGCTCCGAGGGGTGGAAGCAGCGGTACTACACGCTCAAGCTGGGCGCCGCCAGCGCGGCCGAGCGCGCCGCCGTGTGCGAGGAGTACGTGCGCGGCCTCTGCTGGGTGCTCCGCTACTACTACCAGGGGGTGCCCAGCTGGGAGTGGTTCTACCCGTACCACTACGCGCCGCCCGCCTCGGACCTCGTCGGGATGGGCGGGCTCGAGCGGGTCAAGGAGCTCCTCTCCTATGAATTAATCACTTAATTAACTACTAATTAATAGGCGGGCTCGAGCGGGTCAAGAAGATCGTGCCGGGCGAGCCCTTCTCGCCGCTCGAGCAGCTCATGGCGGTGCTGCCGCCCCGCTCGGCGGCGCACGCCCTGCCCTCCGTCTACGCGCAGCTGATGGAGCCGGGCTCGCCGCTCGCCCACCTCTACCCGCTCGACTTTCGGCAGGACCTGAACGGCGCGCCCTCGCGGGGGGCGGAGGGCGGGCCCTAATGAGGCTGCCCGGGGCCGTTACACATGTATATGTCCCGTAGGCGCCGCCTCGTGGTGGAAGGCGGTCGCGCTGCTCCCCTTCATCGACCGGCGAGCGATGCGCGAGCAGCTCGAGCCGCGCCGCCGCAAGCTGAGCGCCGAGGCGGCGGCGAGGGACCGCTTCGGACACACGTACCTGTACGCGCCCGCGGGCACGCCCCTCGGCGACCAGATGGGCCGCCTCACCGAGCGCAGCCGCGGCATGGACGGCGCCGCCCTCTCGCGCGTGCAGGAGCGGGCCGAGCCCGAGGCGCAGCGCTGCGTCCCGCCGCTGCTGCTCACGCCATACGTCGCCGTCCCGCTCGGCGGCTCGCGCGCGCCGCCCTCGCCGCACCTGCCGCCCATCGCCGGCAACCGCGCCGCGTCATGCGTCGTGCGGCTGCCGCCGCTGCGGCTCCCGCTGCCGCCGGGCCCGTCGCCCGACCCGCGCGCCCCGCCGCCGCACCTCGGCCCGTATGACTGGCCGGTGCCGAGCCGCGAGACGAAGGTCTTCGAGGCGGCGCTGCAGGGGGGAGGGTGGAGGAGGGGGGAGGGCCGCGGGCCGGGGCGGTGAGGGAGAGAGGAGGGCGGGGGGCGGCGGCGGCGGCGTGCCGGAGAGCGCCCGCGAGGCGGGGGGAGACGAGATCAGAGAGAGCGCGCGGCTCCGCGGCGAGGGTCCGGCCTGCACTGTCGGAAAGGATTACGGCTCCTAAGAGTTGTTAACAACATTACAGCCATATTATAACCCGGCCATCACCCCCACCCGATCACCCTCATCCTGCAGCTGCTCCTGCGGCTTTCACCTCCCCGGCCCGCCTAGACGAGCTAGAGGTATAAGAGGAGAATATCGGAGAGCCGTTTATAGCGTTTTTCACAGATAGGTTGATAAGAAAAACAAGAAGCTCACATCAACGTTCATCGCAGACAGTGAGGGTGTGAGAGGCGGACCTAAGGAAGGTCCTACTTCACAGCCTTGTTATTGAGAAGAAAATACGTCTATGGCGCTGTGTGCGCTGGTCTGTGAGAGGTTGAGGTGCGAGCCCTGGAGGCCCTGGGGATGGGGGGATACTACCCGCGGGCCTAGAAGGCCCGCGCGCAGGGGTTGATGTTTTGCGCATCGCCACAGACGGCGGCGCGAGAGAGCTGTTGCGAGTGGTGCTGGGCGAAGCCCCGGGCGCTGCCGGAGGCTGTGCCGTAGTCGGTGCGGTCGACGGCGCTCGGGCTGCCGACCTCTTTGAAGTTGAAGATGATTCTCTTGGTTGGCGGCGCGATGCCGCCCTGGCTTTCGACGAGACATTTTGACGATTCCGGTCTTGACATGGAGCGCGTCGTAGTACTGTCCCTTGTGTGCTCTTTGACCCAGCCTTTGCCGGTCGCATGGACGAGCGGCGCGGGCCCTGTGACTTGTGGCCGCGCTCTTTGCACCCAAGAACCTTGAGGAAGGTTTGGTCGAGGGTGCCGCCGAAACCAAATTTGTGGGGCCCAGTGACGCACAGCATCCGCCGTGTGCCGCCGAGCCCTGCCCAGCCTGCCTGGTCTTTTGAGGGCGCTAGGCACCTTGACTTCGTAACAGTTTTTCGCGTCGCTGTACGCGCTGACTCCACTCCGTGTCCACAGCACAGTCACACACCTCACACAGTGTGTGCTATGTGTGGCGGATGCTGACGTCATCTGTTGTGCAACTAGTCCCCAGTCCTCCCGAACCCGATGCGCGATGCGCAGCAGAGCGAGAGAACAGAGATACACAGTCACAGATAGTAACCCCATATATTTAGTAACCCGCGTGCCGCGACCCGCGGGTGGTATAATTCTCGGCGTCTCGGCGGGGTGTCGCATACATGGACATCTCCACCCAACATCGGAAGATCCTTGGACTGTAGATCGTAGGTGCTTTTAGAGATCTCATAAGTGGCAAATCTCCTGCCAAGAGAAGCAGCAGATTGAAGAACTGGTGGAGGCAAATCTTCTTCGGTGTAGATGCTCGAGAGGAGTCCGAGATCTCGAGTTGGTGCGTGCAGTCGCTTGAGATCTTGCGACACAGAGGTGGAGATTCTGACTTCGCGCCAAAGGCGCCTAGAGATCGTGTGGGCCGACTGGAGATTGCAAAATGGCGCGAAAAGAGGGTGGAGATCCTTTTGCATTGTGAATGAATCCATAGCGCATCTCCTTGAAGGTTTGAGCCCCCCTCCTCCCCCGGGCACCCGAATCGAGATTGGAGATTGGAGATTGGAGATGGAGATCGGAGATCTGACTGGGATCCGGCCTAAGATGTAGCGACGCTGCTCGCTGGAGATTGGAGAGTACTGGAGAGATGGGGAGATCGGAGCCCCCCCAGCCCCTAGTGATGTCTCATAGTACATAGATGGCAGCGCGAACCACGATACCGCCCCCAGATCGGCGTAGACCGCGCGCGCAGCGCGCTCCGTGTTTGCAGACCGCCCTGGCGGACTCGTTTACACTTCCAAACTCAAGCCAGGCGCCGCAGGCCATAAAGAGGGGCGCAGATTAAACTGGCGCCGCAGGCTCCCCCGGGCCGTCCACAGAACCCTTTTTATAGAAACAAAACAAAAAACTCGATGCGAGACACCACTACGCACTAGGGGCTTGGGGGGGGGGGGGGGCTCCGATCTCCATCTCTCCAGTACTCTCCAATCTCCAGCGTCGCTACATCTTAGGCCGGATCCAGTCAGATCTCCGATCTCCATCTTCAATCTCGCCAATCTCCAACACGTCGTCCATCTTTAGGCCGGATTCGGTCAGATCTCCGATCTCCATCTCCAATCTCCAATCTCGATTCGGGGGGCCGGGGGAGGGGCGGGGGGGCTCGAACCTTCAAGGAGATGCGCTATGGATTCATTCACACTGACCATCTCTCGCACTCGTCTCCAATCTCCAAATCTTCTACTTGGCCACTGTCGCCGCCGGCAGCAATCTACGACCTCCCATTTTCAATCTTCGATCTCGAATCTGGGGCGGACGGCTGGGCGCTAGCGGCTAGGATCTACAATCTGCATTCTCCATCTCCGATCTCCAACATTTTGGCCCGTGTTGCTGCTCAGCGATCTGCAATCCACAATCTCAATCTTCGATCTTTAATCGAATCTTTAGGGTTTTGACTGGGGAACCGGACAGGGGAGGGATCTACTGGCGTGTGGCGAGACTTGGGCGTGTCCGTGTGAGAGATCCGCTAGGATCTCCAGTCTTAATCTACTATCTCTCTACCCCAACGCCCAACGATCTCCTGTTCTCTTTTGCGCAGAGAGAGATGTCTCTCCATTACTCGACTCCTCGGTGTCGTGACGGACTGACGTGTTCGTTTGAGCGGGATAGTGAGAGTTGAGTAGTAATCGTTGCACTACAAAGACACCCGCCCTCTCAGCACAGCCACACCCACGGCGTCCATGACTGCATGCCCCGAATCGAGCGCATCCGCGCAACCGACCGCAGCCCGGTGCGTCCACGCCCCGCGGCCACCCAAGCGCATCCAGATCGGACCCGGGTAGCGCCGGCTCAGAAGAGGCCGAACCAGCGAGTCTTCGGGGGCGCCACCTCATCGATGGCCGCAAGCTCCTCCTTGGTGCAGGCGGTGCTCTTGGCCTTGGCGTAGTCCTGCGAGGCGACGGGCGAGAGGTGAGCAGCGGTCGCTCTGGGGTCGGGGCGAGGGCGGCCGCGGCGCGCCTTGATCTCCATGTAGTACTTGAGGTGCTCGACGCGGTACGTCTCCATCGTGGACTTGAGCTCATCCTGCTCCTCCGAGCTCACGACCAGGCCGAGTGCGCTCTCGTAGTCGCCCTTCGCCGTGTGGTGCGAGAGCCACTCGAGGCGGCACTTCTCGTTGAAGCTGCTCTCCTCGGCGCCGACGCGCGCAAACTGCGCACACGGGTGCGCACGGGTGAGGGGCGAAAATGTCGGGGGGGGGGGGGGGGGGGTGGCGGCACCTCCTCGGTCGTGCACGCGAGCTCGCCGGCCTTGTCAAACTTGCACTCGGAGAGGTAGAAGTCGAACCACTCGAGGCGCGACGCCTCCTGCTGCGCCTCCTCGTGCTCGTCGCACTTTGCAATCTCCTCCTCGTTGAGGGCGTACTGCTTCGCAACGTGGAACTTGCCCTGCTTGCACATCTCGGCGACGTACGCCACGCGCTTCGCCTCGAACTTCTCGTCCACCCCCGCCTCCTCCTCTGGCGTGATGCACATGCCGACCGCCTTGCTGTAGTCGGACACCTCGATGTAGTAGGACAGCCAATCCTGCAACGGTGGGGGCGGAGGGGGGAGGCGGAGGGTGAGCGAGCGGGCGGGGCGGGGCGCGCGGGGAGGCGGCGGCGCGCCTGGCGGCTCTTCTCGGTGTGCGCCTCCTCGGCCTGCGCGACGTCGTCCTTCTCGTCGTCCGCCTCGGCGAGCTTGGCAGCCTTCTTGAAGTCGCCCGCCTCCTTGGCCGCCGCGATGTTGGCCTTGCGCTGCGCCGCCTGCTTTGCGTCCACGTCCGCGTACTCCGCCTCGGTGACGCAGAGGTCGCGCGCGTGCTTCCAGTCGCTCTCGGCGAGGTAGAAGGTCAGCCACTCGACGCGGCACTTCTCCGGGTACGCCTCCTCCGCCGCCTTGACCGCCGCCTCCTCCTCCTCGCTGATGGCGTAGACGTAGCAGTTCTTGAAGTCGCCAGTGTCCATCGAGTAGTTGAACCACTCCTTCCGGTCCGCCTCGCGCTTGGCGTCCAACTGCGCCAGCTCCGCCTCGCCCGACGCCAGCTTCTTCGCCTGCTCGTACTTGCCGGCGGCGAGCGCAGCCTCAAAGGTGGTGGCGCGCTCCGACTCGTGGTAGGCGGCCTCGGCCGCCTTGAGCGCGGCCGCCTCCCCGTCGCTCACGGTGTACTTGCCGGCCTCCTTGAACTCGCCGGCCTGCGTGTGGTAGTCGAGCCACACCTTGCGGGCCGCCTCCTCGCTCGCGTCGACCAGCTCGTGCTGCGCAGGCGTCTTGGCGAGCTTCTTGGCCTTGCCGTAGTTGCCGGCCTTGAGCTCCTTCTTGATCTTGAGGTCTTCGACAGCCGCGAGCTCCTCCTCGGTGACCGCGTAGTTGCCCGCGCTGTAGACATCCTCGCTGGCGAGGGAGTGGGCGAGCCACTCTCCGCGGTTCGCCTCCTGCGCGTCGTGCACGAGCGCGTAGTCCTTGTCGTCGACGCACATCTGGAGAGCTTCCTCGTACTCGCCCGCCTTGACGTGAAACTCGAGCCACTCGACGCGCGCCGCCTCCAGCTCCGCGTCGCCCGCCGCCGCGCACCCGGTCGCCGCCTCGGCCTCGAGCGCCTTGACGCGCGCCTCCTCCTCGTGTCCGACGTAGAGCTCCTTGGCCATCTGCAAGTCCTTATTCTCCATCGCGAAGTTGTACCACTCCTTGCGGTTCGCCTCGAGCTCCTCATCCGAGGCCGCGGAGCTCACCGGCGCCGGCTCGGGCGCCGGCGCCGGCGCGGCCTTGGTCTTGGACTTGCGCGGCGACTTCTTCTCCTTGCGCGGCGAGGCCGCGGGCGCGGCGGGCGCCTCCTCGGCGGGGATCGGCGACGCGGCGGGCGCCTCCGTGGCGTACTCGGCGGCGGCGGTCGTGGCGACGGCCTCCGGCTCGACGTCGCGCGACTTTGGGGCGAGGCTGCGGGCCGCCGGCGCCACCGCCTCGGGCGCGGGCGCCGGCTTTGGGGCGGTTGCCTTTGGCGTCTCGGCGCGCGGCGAGGTGAGGAAGGAGGCTCCGGAGGTGTACTTGAGCACCGAGGCGGACGACACGCCCTTCTGCGCGGCGTACGTGCCCGAGAAGGCGGCGTGCAGCTCCTCGCTGTGGTAGGCCTGGAGGTCGGCGGCGACGGCCGACTGAGCGGCCGCCGAGCACATCAGAGTCTTCCATGCCTCGGCGTCCGCCTCGAACTTGACGCAGATGCGCTTGCCCGGCAGCACGAGCACGAGGTCGGCGTCCGAGTCCTCGCCGGCGCAGGCCGAGATCTCGGTCACCTTGCGCAGGTCGAATTTGCCGGTGCGGTCGGCGAGCGTGTCCTTCTTGAAGTACGCGACGTTGAAGCCCTCGAGCTTGAAGTAGCGCCGCTCGGAGCGCTTGTTGAACTTGCTGCCGCGGTGCGTCTTAAGGCACCAGCCCTCCTTGGTCATCGTCATGGCTGCCATCGCCTTGGAACGCTGTGTGGGTGGCCTCTAAATGTGCGCGCTAAGGAGACGACGCTTCCACCTTCCGGAATTAGCGGCCGCCGGCGTGAATGAGCGTACCCCCCGAGTACACACACACACGTTTTAGGTATGTTGTTGGCAAATCAAGACACAGACCTCACACAGAATCACAGCGGGAGGAAAGCGGCGAGTCGCAATTCCAGGGGTCGTTGTGGCGGGCCACCCTGTCCAGAGAGGCATGGATGCCAATCTGGGGTCTCTCGACCGAGTCTGATTTCGCCTCGCCGCCTCCCGGTGGTAAGGCTGTAGAGCCAAAGCGGCGGAGATGGCGGGGGAGGGCGGGGGATCGAGGAAAGCACTACTCGCATCGACCCTTCACGAACCGAAAGGTTCGTGAAGGGTCGGTTGATCATTCACGCTCCCACAGTGGCGGGCACGCTCCTCCCCCCCCCACACATACTCACAAGAGAGAGAGAGACAGAGAGAGAGAGAGAGAGAGAGAGAGAGAGAGAGAGAGAGAGAGAGAGAGAGAGAGGAGGAGGAGGAGGAGGACGAAGAAGAAGAAGAAGAAGAGAGAGAGAGAGAGAGAGAGAGAGAGAGAGAGAGAGAGAGAGAGACAGAGAGAGGAGAGAGGAGGAAGAGAAGAAGGAGGATTACGAAAATAGAAAAACGAAGATCCGCACTTGTCCCAATCTCGATATGCTGCTTGTTGCGGCCGCATCATCGCTGCTCTCTTCCTCGCTTGTGCCGGGCGGCCGGCCGGTAGGCAGCACTGTCGTCGCGCGCTCCGCCCCGCCGATCGCCCAGTTCGGCACCGGCAATTTCGACCGGGCGCAGGCGCGCCGCGTGGAGGCGGCGAAGGTCAGCGATCCGACTGCGAAACCCGACTTTGGAGGCCTCGCGGTTTTGACGGCGAGCGCGGTCGTCATCCCGCTTGTGTTCCTGTCTGGCATCTACTCTGGTGGACCTGGCAAGAAGACTCCCTTCACCTTCACCGACAGCATCAGCCCGGCGGCCGTCGCGGAGCGCGAAGTCGTCGCAAAGAAGCGGGCCGCCTTTGAGGCGGAGCGAGCGGCGCAGCTGAAGAAGGAGGCGGAGAAGCGGGCGGCCGCGGAGAAGGCACAGGTGAAGGAGCTCGAGAAGGAGGCGAAGGTCGAGGCGACCGTCAAGGCGAAGGAGTCGAGGGGCGCTCCGGTGGCCGTCCCGGCGCCGGCGGAGAAGAAGAAGGCGGCGGCGCCGGCGCCGCCTCCGGCCGCCAAGGAGGACGTCAAGGCCAAGGAGGCGGCGAAGAAGGCCGAGGCCGAGGCGAAGGCCAAGGCTGAGAAGGAGAAGGAGGTCGCGGCGAAGGCCAAGGCGGAGAAGGAGGTGCCGCCCACTCTCGCCACCGCGCCAGCCTGCCGCCGCCGCCACCCTCGCCGCCCCCTCGCCGCCACCCTCGCCGCCACCCTCGCCGCCCTCGCCGCCGCCGCCGCCGCCGCCGCCGCCGCCGCCGCCGCCGCCGCCCTCAACAACCCGCACCCTCCCCACCAGCACCCACGCCAGCTTCCTCACCCGCCGCCACTCACGCTGCAGGCGGCGGAGGCCAAGGCGGCGGCGGAGGCCAAGGCGGCGGCCGAGAAGGCGGCGGCGGAGAAGGCGGCGGCGGGTGAGTCTTGACACGATGTGGGGCCTCCCCCTGAAGCTTCTCGCGACCCATTCTGTAGGCGGCGGCGGAGAAGGCGGCGGCGGAGAAGGCGGCGGCGGAGAAGGCGGCGGCGGAGAAGGTTGCGGCGGAGAAGAAGGCTGCGTCGGATGCGCTCGAGAGGAAGGCGGCCGAGGCGCGCGCCCGCGCGGCGGAGCTGGAGAAGTCGGCCCCGAAGAAGGTGTCCAAGAAGGCCAAGGCGGCGGAGCAGAGCGCCGCAAAGGCGCAGGCGGAGGCGGACGCAAAGGCGGCCGATTAGCCGCGATCAGCCGCGGGATCACCGCAGGCCTTGATCTGCGCTGTGTGAAGCCACACCCGCTCGCCAGCAGGCGGCCAAGGCCCAGGCGGCGGCGGATGCCAAGGCTGCGCGCGAGGCTGCTGCGAAGGAGCGCGCCGCCGCCAACGAGGCTCCTCTCCCCCTCCCCTCCGCTCTTCCTCTGCTTCTCCCTCCGTCACTCCCCCCCCCCCCTGTCCACCAGGCGGCCGCAAAGGAGCGCGCGGCTGCCAACGAGGCAGCTGCCAAGGAGCGCGCGGCTGCCAAGGAGAAGGCGGCGGAGGCGAGGGCGGCAGCGGAGAAGGAGAAAGCGGCCGCCGCCGCGCAGAAGGCGGCCGAGAAGCCCGCGCCAGCGCCCAAGGCCGAGAAGCCCGCGCCGGCGCCGAAGGCGGAGAAGCCCGCGCCGGCGCCCAAGGCGGAGAAGCCCGCGCCCGCGCCGGCTGCCGAGGCGCCCAAGCCTGCGGCTGCGCCGGTCGTGGCGCCGGCCGACGGCATGCTGTCCACAAACGAGGCCAACAACATCCTCGCGAACTACAAGGCCTCCAAGGCCAAGTGAGTGCACTGACAACTCCTCCGGCGACCAGACGCCACCCCACAGCCAGTACTGGCGCATGCGGCGCAAGCAGCCCCCCGCGTACTCCTCCGCACACGCGCGTCTCTACGCCTCTCGGCACCCGCCAGGGGTCCGGCCGACTCGCTGGCGGGCGCGAGACGGTGTTTGGACGTGCTTGCAAGGAAGGACCTCAGCTGCGATGCTCCCTCGGCCCCATCTCACATGGTCTGATGTGGCAAACAGAATCTCTTTCGTGATTGAGTGAAACAAAAATAACATTCAAAAAAAGGCACGTCCGAAGAAAATTTCTTTTATCAAAACCCCCGCCCCCCGGCACAACGCCACGCCGTCGCATCGGGTGTTCAGTCGTCGCCGTCGCCGTCGCCATCGACGTCGACGTCGACGACGTCGACGTCGACGACAGCACGACAGTACGAACGTGAGAGTCAATGCTCGCGCAGCCGCTCCTCCCCGCCGCCGCACCGCAGCGGTCCGCGTGGGTGGGCACGGTCCACCTCCTCTGGCGATCCGCGAGGCCGCGCTCTACCTCCGAGGTCCTCTCGGCCGCTGCGGTCCTCGTGCTCCTCGTCCTCTCCAAGCTGCTCAACCTCACGCTGCCGCTGGTGCTTCGCCTCGTCGTCAACGCGCTCTCGGCGCCCGCGGGCGGCCTCGCACAACGCCAAGGAAACAACCCGCATTTTGGGAACTCTCTCTCCCACCTCTCCCGACAAAGGCGCTCGCGCCGAGTAGGCACTCAGGCCTTCATCTCCGCCATCTCCTTGCAGGTCAGTTTGAGCACGGGCTCCACCTGCGCGTCCTCCATGAAGTCAACCACCAGCGTGGCGGCCCAGCACGGTGCCGGGGAGGGCTGGTGCTGCAGGGTGCGCGCGGCGGGTTTCTGTCGGTCTCCACAGAGCAGGGCGCAGCCGGAGGAGACCGGCCCAAGCGTGTAGCACGAGGCTCCTGCCGGGAGCTGCAGCTGCGCCGTCTCGTACGCCGGGTCCACCTTAGAGCTGCGCTCGTTCGAGAAGCAAACGGAGAAGTCGAGCTTGTGCCGCTCGCGACGGTCAAAGAGGACGGTGGTGACGGTGCGGCGCTGCCTGTAGTGCTTGTCGGCGTGGCGGCGGATGCTGCCGAGCGGCGGGTAGAGGCGGACGGCCTTGTGCAGGCGGTAGCCTGCGCGCCTGTCGAGCGCCTCGAGCAGCCGCTTCAGACGCTTCAGGGCAGCGGTGCCCGCCTTGCCGGCCGCGCGAGAGGTGATCGCCGCCTTCAACGCCTGGTGGTTGCAGGTCGTGTCCTCGTAGATGAAGGAGGACGGGTGCCCGCCCGCCGCGGTGAAGCCGAGACCGCGCGGCTCGAGAAGCGCCGTCAAGGCCAGCGAGCGAAAGAGCTCCGAGAGCAGCCGGCCCGGGAAGGCGGCGTCGAGCAAATTGTGAGGGAGCGTCTCAATCTCGCGTAACGCCGCGTCGTGGATGAGCACGCCGGGCGTGAGCTGCTGCAGGACGCGGCGGCGCCGGAGGACGTGCATGGATGATGGGGTTTGCGACGCCCTTTCGGCACCAACTATCGCCGCGAAATGAAAAAGCAATCTCGTTTCTCTTTTTCATTTCGTTTTGATTTTAAAAAAATCTTGCCGAGGTTGCCCTACCCCTCGGCGCGTCTGAATTCGGACGCCTGTGCTACCCTTCACACATGGCCGCCGTGCAGGGGGGCGGCTGGGCGCGGTGAGGCGGGAGCCACCGGCACCGCCCCCAGCGGGCCGGATGATTGGCATCGGGTTGCGGGCAAGAGAGCCCTAGCCCTGGGGGTGCGCGTTCGCAGGGCAAGGGCCGTAAAGTAAACACGAGTCTCCGACCTCCGAGGGTTGGCTCCGTGTACCGGGTTTCCCCTTAACTGCAGAACGCCCCCTCTACTCGGAGCTAGCAGAGACGACACTGTACACCACGCACGTACACAGGCTAAGATTGGTACGACCAATGCAGTCAGAGTACTAAGACGTCACTGACGCTGCTGCCGATATTCATGCAATATCAGGTTTCCAGTGTGACTACATCCTCGTCTGCGTGCGCTGGAGCAGTGGCACCGGGTCGGCGGCGTGGCGGCGCTACAGGCGCCAGCGCGAGAGACGGCCAGGGGAGGGGGTGGAGAGGCAGGCGGAGAGGTGCGCCGCCTACCTCGCCCGCCCGACGATGTGATGGAGGATACTTTCTACGCATTCAACACATGCTCTGCACAGCTGCCGGCGTGCTGCTGCTGCAGCGGGGAGAGCAGCCCCGCCCGCGATTCTTTTCTTTTTAAGCATTCTTTTCTTCTTCGTACACCTTTGGCGCCACGTCGGCAACGGGCGATTTAGCCGCACATGTTCCGCGTCCTGCTCCGCCGCGGCGTCAGTGCGCCCTTCGTTGCGTCCGCAGCGATGGCTGCCGTTTCGGAGAGGCCCTGCCGCAGCGAGGGGCCACACGGCACGTCCGATGCGGCCGGATCGCCCCCGAGGGCCAGCATCTGCGAGGGGCCACGCCGCCCCTCCTCCTCCGCCGGGGCGGCCACGGACACCTCTAACCCTCTGGCCAAGAAGCTGCGGGGCTGCCCGACGGTGGCGCCCGGGGCGCTGGACCCGGGGCAGGTGGAGGGGTACCGGGAGGTGGCAAGGCGCAAGGTGGAGAATCTGGAGGCATACGCTTCGCGAGTGTTCAGGCTGCGCGAGGGCACAGAGATGCTCCTCGAGCGACCGGCCGGCCCGCAGCTCGAGGGGCCGACCGGCTCGCTGCCGATTGTCCGCATCAGCGAAGAGGCACGGGCGACGGAGGAGGAGGTGGCGGGAATGATTGGGGTGGTCGCGTGCGAGAAGGGCGCCTTTGCGCAGGCCATCAACAAACGCAACAGCCGCGCCGTCGGTCTGAGCGACAGCGAGTCGTTCGCCGTGTGCTACCCTGACGGATCCATTGCTGCCCTCGTCCTGCGGGACAAGCTCTCGCCGGAGGGTGCGGCCGCCTGGAAGGAGTTTGAGGGCATCCACGATGCCATTGCGGTCCCCTGGGCGCTGGGCTGCGAGGCCGAGGCAAACACGGACCCGCAGCGCGTGCTCGCCTCCCTCAAGACACCCGAGGGAGCTGCCGGCCTTCGGATCGTGGGGGGCTTCCACGTGAGCTCGATCGGCGCGCGCAGCGGCAACACCGACAACAAGCTGATGGTTACGTACACCAACCGCGAGGGCAAGGAAATCGTGTTTGGCACCGGCGGGTGCCCGGTCGATCGGCACCGGTACTCCTCGACGGAGGTGGAGCACATCTACGATCGCCACCCTGCGGTTGCCGCGCTGTTGGGGGAGCTGCGCGAGCTCTATGCCGAGCACACCCTCCCCTTCATGAGGGCCAAGGGCTTCCCCGCAGAGGTGATCGACGGGCTCGACCCTCTCTCCGGCACGGAGCTCGCCTCGATCGTCTGCAACGAGCACATGAAGAGGATGGGCATCCACCACGACCCGTTGGCCCCTCTGCCGGCCGGGATCGCGGGGCCCACCGGGTGGGAGCTGCGCGAGGAGATTTGGCGGCGGCAGCACAAGGGGGGGCGCCTCTTCCTCGCCGACGGCCTGTTTTGCCTCGAGTACAGACCTCGCGATCTCGTGCTGCTGGACGGCCGCTTTGCACACGGCGTCAGCTCTCTCCGCGAGCTGGGCGGCCAGGAGTCGGTCCGGTACCGTCCAGAGCTCCGGCGCTTCTCGACCGTCCTCTTCTCGCGCTGGAAATCCGAGAAGGTCAAGTGCGAGAAGACCATCCGCAAGGCGGGGCTGTTTGCGACCTGGGACAAGAAGTGGTGGGACAGCGTGCCCTGGAAGGAGGGGAAGTGGCCGGCAGAGCAGGAGGGGGGGGGAGGCCCCCTGGGGCGGGGGCATCGCACGCGTGTGCAGGCGGTCCGCTACACGGACTCGGCCACGGAGGGACGGCAGGGCGGCTCGTAACACCAATTATCAGGTGCGCCTCAGTTGTTGCATGGCAGCCCGCAGCCTGTTTTGTGACTTTGTACAAAAACAGGGGAGGTGAATCGTACTCATACAATATTACAATCCTGATTCAACACAAACGTAGTCGAGAGAGCGTGTGAATGTGAACACAAGAGCGGGCTCTAGGAAGGGCGCAGGGTTCAGTCTTGGGTGCGTGCGGGATCCGCCGCAAGCGACAGGTCAGCGAGAGTTTAATGAAAAAGCCCATCTAGTTTCGTTCGTTCGTTTAAAATAATCTTACGGGCTGCCCCACACTCAACTGCAGACGACGCGGTACCGACGGGTGAGCGAAGCTCGAGCACGCGGAAAGTTGTATGCAATGGGAGGCAGGGATTCCCGCCATGCGGAGCGCCTGCGGGCCCGTCTCTGTACAGAGAAGCTGAAGCGCAGGCGCATTCGTCACGCTATCTGATGCCTTGACCTACCTACCTAGCTAATCAGCCCGCAATGTGGGGAAGGCAGTGGCGCCCCTGGAGATCATGCGAGGGCGTCCATGTACAGCCACTCTGGGTGGGGTGGCCGTGGTGTGAGAGCTCTCCGTGTGCTGTCTGTGTGTGAGCTGTGAGGCGTCGGACCGGCGCGACCGCAGGCAGATTTTGAGGGGTTTCTTGCCACAAGCGTGAAGCCGAAGGGTTTCTCAGGGTGGGGTGGTGCATTTTCCCAACCAAAGCTCCAAGTGCCCCAAAAACTTCCGAGAAACCCTTCGGGTCGCTCCTCATCGCAAACCCTGTCAGCAGAGTCCCCCGACGGGAATGTACGTAAGTGAACACACCAGTGAGGGAGGGCGAGACGATCGAGGGGTCCCGTACCATGCGGAATCGACCCTATCCAGTGCTCAAGTGCTCAAGAGCTACGTACACTGAAAAAGTGGGCATAGTGTTTAGGTATGTAGGTAGTGTGCGAACTAGTTTCGAATTCGATCTCACGCATGCTATCTCAACTGCACCCCGATCCCCAGCACTGCAGTGTTTCGTGCAAGTTCTCGGTTACTGGACCGTCACGTGTTCAACGACGTTGAACAGTGTTCAACCACGGCGCTGTTCACAGCGCGCGCGGACGGCCGTTCTGCGAGTCCAGCTCCGCTGGACTTTTGTAAAGCATGCTTGTGGCAAGTTATAGACGCTAGTATCGACCTCAGAGACCCAAACCCGAATTAATAATTAAGGCTCAAAGTATGGTTGAACAACCGTTGAACAAACAGGTTGAACAACGATATCCGACTAGTGCGACCGCTAGACGGCGGTCTCCGCCGGCCCCAAGGCTGCCCAGCCCCAGTACCACACCGGCCACGTAGACCGTAGCGCTGGAGTTGGTCAGTGAGGCACTAGACGGGCTACGGAACCATGCGCGCGCCGGCCGGATAGGCTGCGCGCAGGGGCCGCGCCGCCTCGATTTCGCATCTCCGCTCCGCGGCCGACTGAGGGGCCAGCTCGCCCGGCGACAAGCCCAGCCATCGCCCAGCGCCCCGTATCGACGGCGGGCACGCAAAAAACCCGCACCTACGACTAGGGTGAGCCCGTGAGGGCGTCGGTGTCGGCCGCGGGCGGGCTGCGAGGAGGGCGCGGGTGGGAGCATGGGAGATGCACCACCGCTCGACGAAGACGCGCCCGACGAAGCCCTGCTTGCGGAGGATGGTCGATCCTCACCTACTAGCGTCGGGCGTGTGCGAAAAAGAGCGCAAATCGGAGCTCAACTCGCGCGCGGCTGGGAAAGGGGTGTGGCACCCCTCCGAAGGCGCCTCGCGAGGAGCTGCTGCTGCCTCCAAACGCGCTCGGGCAGCACGTCGGCGCGCCTGCGGGGTTGGGGAGGTGAAACTATGCTTGCTGGCACGCGCATCCCGCACCACCCCCACGTCCGCGCGCACCATGCCGCCATCCCACCTCACAGCCAAGCGCCATCGCCGTCGGACGCGGCGACGCCGAGCGGTGGCCTCGCAGACGACGAGCGCGATGAGGCCGCCGCGCCGCCGGGGTGGCCGGCGCGTGCCAGCCGCTGGCCCGTCCAGCGTGGTGGGACCGGCTCGCCCATCCTGGCCCGCGCGCTTGCCGACGCGAGAAGATCGCGCGGGAGGGCAAAATGTGGCAAAAATGGCCGTTTTGCCAATCCTTCACGGCGACTTCACGTCGGAACGAGTCGGATCGACGACTCCCCGCCTGCACCAGCGTGTGCGCCTTGCAATTCTATACAGAATCGACACGTGGTACGTCTTCTCAATCGCTCGTGGAGAGGAGCTACGGCCATTCCTAAGTAGTGTTCAACGACGTTGAACAATGTTCAACGTCGTTGAACACGGTCCAGTAACCGTTCTCGTCCTGAAAGCTCCTGGTCCCGCCCTTGGGCAGCCTGCTGGGTTTGGGATCTGACAAAGGTCGGGGGTCTGCGTAGGTCTAGAAGTGAGGGTGAGATTTGCTCTGACCGGTGAAAAACAGTCAGGCTTGGACTGGACACCAATGCGCTCACAAGTTTTATTTTTTATTTAAGTCCCTCCCGGGAAATCCGTTCGCACCCGTCGCGGGAGGGGCCGGCGCAGCAGGCAGCTCTCACCCGCCACCATAAGGCACTCACACACTGGCATCTTTGGGCCGTCCTCCCCACTCGCCCCCGCCCCCAGAACCTCCTGCTCGCCTCTCCAGCACGGGGCTCGCGCGCCGAGAGGGAATGCAAGCAGGGCTGGGGCAGGGACCGCGACGGCCGAAAACGGGCTGCTCTTGACTGAGCCCCTTCTTTCCTCCCAGGTAACTCCCTTCAGTCCCGCATCTGGGCTCGCCCTATCTGGCGTTGTCGGCATTGGGGTCGGCAGCGGGCTCGCAACGCGCCCAAGCTGGGGCTGATGATGATGCTCCACGCTGCGTTGACTCGTCAACGCGGTGTGGTCGAACCTGGCCTCGCCCGCGCGGTCGCTGTGTTTGTGGGCCGCTCTGTGGCTGTGCGACGCGCCCAAGCTGGGGCCGATGATGGACACCCTCCACGCTGCGTTGACTCGTCAACGCGGTGTGGTTGACCTGGCCTCGCTCTGTGGCTGTGCGACGCGCCCAAGCTGGGGCCGATGATGGACACCCTCCACGCTGCGTTACTCG
>NW_005199657.1:11975-18265 GCF_000372725.1 Emiliania huxleyi CCMP1516 | reverse complement strand
AGTGCCGCTTCGCGCACTGAGCCGCCCCATCCCCGAGCTCGGAGGGCGAGACCGAATAGGACCGTCACTCACTCAATTTGGGGATCCTTCACGCGCTGCGCTACGCTTGGAGTCGCTCACCCCGGGATCGCTCCTTCCCTCGCTCCGGTGATTGGGGAAACTCTGAGCTCCCTCCGCGTACGCTACGCTCCCTTCGGAGAGAGCCCCAGAGTCTTACCGCGCTCCGGATCCTCTTTAGCCCATCTCTGAGAGTTAGAGTGACTGGCTAGAGACGACGACGACGATACAGTTCATGATAAACAAGCTTCAGTTTGTGCTAGTGAACTGAGGAGAAGCGGGTCGAGCCTCGGCGCAGAGGGCAGCGCCTAGCGGGCGGGAACCCTTACCCCCGCGCCCGCCGCTGCCCGCCGCTTTGTGCGCGGGACCTCCGAGCGCCACGAGGCTCCTGACACAGCTCCCGACTAGCGTCGGCTCCTGCTCAGACAGGCGCCAATCGACCAGTTCTCAAGCGACCCACCACCATCCCTCATCTACCGCCCGATCGAATCGCATTCGTCTCTTGCGAGTTCCTCTTGCTCCAAGAGGTTCCAGAGAACGGGGAAACTCTGAGCTCCCTCCGCGTACGCTACGCTCCCTTCGGAGAGAGCCCCAGAGTCTTACCGCGCTCCGGATCCTCTTTAGCCCATCTCTGAGAGTTAGAGTGACTGGCTAGAGACGACGACGACGATACAGTTCACGGCCGACACCACTGCGATTTCGGCTGGCTTGACGAACGCTCCAGGCAAAGACACCATGGGCAACGCCTCCTCGACGACCGACGAGCCTGGCAACCGCAGCCGATCCCCGCAGGCCGCTCGGCTGCAGGTGACAGGCGCTGGCCCGCATGCGCCGCAGGTCAGGTGCTTCCAGTGCCGAGGCGTCTTCCAGTCATCTAGCAGTTCGCTGCACTGCCGCTGCCCGTACTGCTCGGCTGTGAACGGCGTGGCCCTGCCGGCGGGCGGCGTGCAACAGCTCTCCGGCCTGGGCGCGCTCGCTGCGGCGCTGAACAACGCGCCCAGCAGCAGCAGCAGCAGCAGCAGCGCAGCGCCAACCAGCGTCATCCGCCGGCTGCAGGCCCGGGAGGTCACGCCGTTGGTGCGTTCCCCGCCTGCGCCGTCGCCCCCTGAGGCCCCTGCGCGCGTCCTCTCCCTCCCTCCCTCCCCTCCCGTTTCCCCCGCCACCCTCCACCTCTGCGCGTCTCCCCCCTCGCGCGCCGCAGGAGCTGCTCCTCCTGCGCGAGTTTGTCGAGCAGCACCTGCAGCAGTCGCGCGACGGGGCGAGCGCGGGCGAGATTGAGCAGAGGACCGCAGCGTGGACCGTGACCGACGTCGGCAAGCTGCCCGAGGAATTGCGCACTTGCTGCGTCTGTCTCGAGGACGTCTGCGCCGGCCAGCCCGTCCGCACGCTGCCTTGTCTGCACACCTTCCACGCGCAGTGCGCAGAGGAGTGGTTGAAGAAGAAGAAGACTTGCCCTCTCTGCCAGTTCGACATTGTCGACGGCGCCGACGGCGGAAGCAGCTCCCAGGAAGCTTGAGGCACGACCGCAGAGGGAGGGAGAAGATGTTTTTTGAGTTTTCGGGAATTGGTCCAAAAGCGTAGAGAGCTGCAGCCGGTCAAGTGGGTGTCTAGTGGCAAATCAAGTACGATCGTACAAGGCAGACAGAGGTCTCGCCATGTGCGATGTGGGTCTCTCGCGCTCTCTGTCTGGAGAGCGATCGAGCGATCGCGAGCGCGCGCGCGAGTCGGAGTCCGACGAGTCACCGGACGACCGCATTCATCATTCTCCGCCCCTTGTGCCTCGCGCTGGCGCCGAGGCACAGTCACAGCTCACACCCTCTACTCCGCGCGGACACACAGCAATGCTTCCGGACCACCTTGCCGTCGGCACAGTGTCACATACGGACATACTAAACAGGCGCGGGAAGTGCTTTGCCACAAACGACGAACGTGCGGTCTACTGGGGCGCGCCGCCCGGCCGGCCGGCGATCGAGACGAGGTTGATGCAGTACCTGTTGCCAGCCCTGTCCGGGAGGTTGTGACCGAGGTGCGTCCCCGTCACGGACACCGTCTCGCCGTCCTTGAGCACTCTCGTGTTCTCCCACACAACCTCTTGGTCGCGGAAGGAGGGCCAGCCGTGCAGGTTGGACTCGGCCAGGAATTCGTCCATGGAGCGGCCGATCGGAGCGCGGAACAGCGGTTTGCCCGTGACGGAGTCGTAGTAGGTGGTAGGCTCTGTGCGGCTCACTTCCTTGAGAAAGTCGGTCTGCTTCCAGTAGCCGCCAAACTCGGCGAAGCGGCGGTTGTAGTTGGTGATCCGATCGGCGTTCTCGACGTCAACGTTCCACCTGAGGTTTCCCTGCACGGGAGCCGCGCTAGTACCGTGCGCTTTTGGTGCCATTATGCTCTCGTCTCCCTTGACCGGCGAGCCGCCGACAATGAGATCGCCGGTGGCGGAGGCAGGCCGAATCGCCAATGCGGTCCCGAATGCGGTCGACAAGACGGCACGGCGAGGCAGTGACAGAGCGAGCGACGACGACACGACGAGAGAGAGCATTGACACAGGCACACTGAGCGACGACACGACGCGATCGCGGAGACCTGATGGCAGGCACCTGATCCTCGTCGGAAATCGCTCTGAAACGACGCATGCCTGTATTCTTTTTTTGCTTTGGGCGGACAGCAGGATGGAAAATCTTGACCGGCCCCTGCCCTGCCCCTACCTACCTACCTACCTACCTACCTACCTACCTACCTACCCTACTTATGGGAACTAAAAAAGAAATCACGTGCGGGGTGAAGGTGGGGTACTATACCAACTGGCAAATGATCGAGGGGCCAGGATACGCCGCGAGGAGGACGGAGTTGCGCCGAAAGGCGAAAGAAGCCAACAAGAAATGTGGCACACAGAGTGATTTGGGCTCGGCAGCTTGTCGACTACCAGCCGGAGCCGGAGTCGGAACCGTAGCCGAGATGGTCGTCGGAACCGTCGGAACCGTAGCCGGAGATGGTCTTCGAGGGTGTCGAATAATGTTGTCCCCAGGCGCAGTTACATGTATTGTTATGGTGTTATGGCTCTCGGGGCATAGCAGCCCATAACATGTTATGGGTGTTATGGGTGTTATGGGTGTTATGGGCCCGGGCCCATAACACCCATAACATGTTACGGCGCGGGCGCTCCAAAAGAAGAATTTTACCGTCAAGCCGGGATGCGCGCGGCGGGGCTCCAAAAGAAAAATCCGTGGGACACATAAGTCATAACAGCTGTTATGAGGTTGTTATGCTGGCTGTCATAACAACCAGTGGGATGTGTTATGAGTGTTATGAGGTGTTATGAGGTGTTTTATGAGGTGTTATGGTAGGGTGGGCATAACAGCCATAACAGCGATGGAGGTGTTATGAGGTGTTATGAGGTGTTATGGGGTGTTATGAGCAGCCAGCCATAACAGCCATAACACCTGTTATGGCCGCTCTCAAACCTTGTCTGGGGTCAAAATATGTCATTCGCCTCGCTAGTGGAGCCGGAGCCGCATGAGTCTTGGTCGGAGGAGGAGGAGTCGGAGGAGCGGTCTCTCTCTCTCTCAAAGAAGCCGCGAGAACAAGGGACCGGCAGGCGGCGGCGCCGCAGGACGAGGCAGAAGAGAACGACGCGACAGAGGAGGAAGTGACAAGGGAGAGAACGACGAGAGTGGGACGACCGCGAGGTGGCATGAAGGTTGCAGCGAGAAGCGGCGAGAGACTGCGAAAAGAGATAGGAAGAGGCAGACTCCCTAGGGTGGGCGACGGCTAGCGCATCACACACCTCTCCTTAAAATCCCTGTGTGGTGGCGGCGTGCCGTCCTCCCATCCCTCCCTTGGGTTGTCTGTTTTCTTTCTTTCTTTCTTTACTATACCAACTAAAGTGATGGCTGGTGGTACTCTCCTGCTGCAACCACAGTCCTTCCTGTGGCATGGCAGGCCACTCTCAAGGCCACACAAGCATCAGATCACCCACTTGGGGAGGGTTGACATCGTGATTTCGGAGAGATTTTTAGCAATACCAAACAACTCTAACGTTTTTGTGATTTCCGCGGAAAATTTCTTTTTCTGCTGTGAAAATTCCGGCGCGAAGAGAGGAAAAACCCGACGGGAGGGCCCAGACCTACCCTACCTACCCCGTCATGCTGTCCGCCCCAAGCAAAACCCGACGGGAGGGCCCAGACCTACCCTACCTACCCCGTCATGCTGTCCCCGCCCCAAGCAAAAAAAGAATTGAAAAAACCAAGTACAACTCTCTCTCACAGCAGACAGGCTCGACACAGGTGCGAACTGGCGCGTGCTAGCACTCCGAAAAGAATTTGCGGAAATGTGCATTTGGGTTCGTTGTCAATCTCGTGTCGACTGATGCGCGGTTACACCCGCACGGGCGAGTGGCCAGAGCCCATTCTCACCAGCCCTGCCCCGCAGCGCGGCCGCTCGCCAAGCCCCGCAGATGACGAGATGAGTGGTCAGATGGATAGTGCCAGAGAGCGAGGGGTCCAGGGGGGAGCACAAATAGGACGCCCAGCCCTGCCCTCGTGCCGCCGAGTGCATATCCTATGTGCGAGAGAGGATCCCCTGTGTGCCCTGTGCCCAGCCCTCTCCGCGCGGCGATGCGCCGCCCTCCCCCCTCGCTTTTGCAAATTCCTGCAAAGGTGGGGACGTGTCTGTCCTCGACCCAGCCCTAGCTTGGGATGTCCGTTTTATTTATTTATTTATTAATCTCGTGTCTCTGACTCTGTCAGGCAGCAGGCCGCGCAGGACGCTGCGCAGCCTCAGCCTACCGCCACTTTCGCCGCACCGCCCGTGGCACCGCCTGCCGCCGCTGCCGCTCCGGCCGCAGCATCGCAGGCACACTCGCAGCACCAACAGGTGCAGCAACCCCGGCCCAACGAGTCGCCCGAGGGGTGGACGAGGGTCGGGAAGGGCGGCAAGCCGGACAGGTTCACCATGAAGAACTTCGGCCGCAACCCGCCAAAGTCGGGCAAGCGGAAGCAGGAACACCGCAAGCCCGCACCCAAGGGAGGTGGACCCCCACCCCCTTCTCCCAAGGTGGTGGACAAGAACAGGCTGAGCGCATTGGGCGCTGGCCCTTCTGGCACCAGCGGGAGCCACGAGCGCGCACCGCCGCGCTCTCCCTCCCCCACCTCGCCGCCTGCCAAATCGCCGCGGCCGTCTGCGCCTGCTTCCGGGTATGACTCCGAGCTCGAATTTTCCGACGCTGAGGCGCGGGATAGGGTGGCAGGGGTTGTGCACGACGCAGTGCAGCAGGCTGTGATGCAATATGGCTATGACGACGAGCTCTACCAGGCATGGAGGGACGGCAAGATAGGCGAAAAGGACTTGCCGGAGGAGGTGATGGCTATGACTTTGGACCTTTGCGAGAGGTGGCGAGCGGAGCAAGCGCGGTGTAGGCGCGCCCACGCGGCGCAGCGGCTCTCCCGCGACCATAGCCCCTCCCGCAGCCGCAGCCGTAGCCGCAGCCCCAACTCTTGCTGCTCTTCTAGTGTCGGGTAGTGACCAGGGGGTGAGGGGACGGATTGAAGATCCCTCACACCAAGATCGTGCAGGGCGGGGACACATGTCCCTAGATCCCATCTCGTCTCAGAGTTTGACCGTTTTTATTTATTTATTTATTTTGACTCTGTCTCTCGCGCGCGTGTGTGTGTGTCTTGTCCTCTCCGCCAGCCCTAGCGCAAGGTGTGAGCGTTTTGCTTTTTCTTTCTTGTATCGTATCGCAAGGGACGACGATCGACGTATACGGCTGCGCAGGAGGAGACAGCGCCTCGGCGCGCTCTTAATAGATAGATCACTGCAGCGCGTTGCCGGGTACGTGCCACATGCCACGAGCCACGTGGTGCTGCGGCTGTGGCGGCTGCGGGTGCAGCTGCGGTGGTTGCGGCCCATGGCTCGCCACGGAGAGCCGTCGCAGTTTGGTGTGCATGCTCGACAGTGCCCCCTGCCGCCACCGGACGCGGGGGCGTGAGGAGAGGGTCAGGGGAGAGGGCCAGGGGGGGGGGGGGGGGGGTAAAAAAGGGATCTCATTTTGGGTGGTTGGGGGGGGGGGGGGGGGGGGCAAATTCCCAACTCCCCCGCGGGTGAAAAATTCGGTTTTTCTTTGGTCCCCTTTTGGGAAAAAAAAGGGGAAAGGGGAAACTTTGGGCCCGGGGGTCGGGGTGTCCCTGGTCTCCCCGGTTATTCCCCATTTCCCTCACACTAAAAAGGGGGGGGGGGGG
>NW_005199657.1:2500-11875 GCF_000372725.1 Emiliania huxleyi CCMP1516 | reverse complement strand
CAAGATGCTGGGCTCGAGAGGCACCTGCGGAAGAGAGGAGAGGGACGGTGCTCTGGGCCACGGACCAGAGAGGGCCGGAGAGGCGGAGAGGTTCGGGGGGGAGAGAGGAGGGCGCTGCCGCGCCGGCCACACGAGCTCAAAGTCGCGCGCGGCGTCGGCGAGGCTGGCGGTGACCGGGCGGGCGAGGCAGAACTGCTCGCTGCCGTGCGAGTCCAGCTGCACCACGTAAGAGCGCTCAAAGACGGTGAACTTGTACGACGAGCACCAGCCCTCGGGCAGGTAATAGCGGAGTCGACCGGAGAAGCGAGCACGCCCGTCGTCGTCCTGTCGCAGCGACGCGGCCCTCGCGCCCGCAGGCGTGGAACTGCGCGGCGGGGCCGCTGCGTACGCAAATAGAGCGACTGTGGAGCCGTCGCAGCGCTGCGGGTGGGCGAGTGGGCGCCGCGGCCGCGGGCGCCACTCGTCAACGGCGGGCATGCTGCAATCGTCCTCGCTGAACGAATTCAGGCCCGGCGTGGCGGGCACATTCCAACTGTCTTGCATACTCGGGAGCGCGGGAGGGGAAGTGGAGGCCAGGCGCCCAGCGAGGCCGCGAAAAATAACAGGTTGACGGTGCATTTACACCACCGCAGTATCAAACGGCATCCCCCAAGGAGAGAGAGAGAGAGAGAGAGATGCCTTTCGGGGCCCAGAGATAAAACTTCTGTGATGCCATGCGTGACCTAGTAGTGTCCCCAGCTATGGGCGTGTCCACGTTGGAGCCAGGTGTGGTGTGGGCGCGAGAATAGCTCCGCCGTTCATGGAGGCAACCGATGCGAGTCGACTGGTGTGTGTCGTCGTGGTTTCGTATCAAGACTTCTCTCTCTCTCTCTCATCCCCCAAGGCGAAATCAGAATCCCTAGTAAAATCCCTTGCCGGCGTGCCGTCCTTTCATCCTCGCTTGGGTTGTAAATATAAATAAAAACGGACACCTCTAACGCTACTGTGTCTGTGAGATGGGCAAAAGGAACGGGTTGTCGGTTTTATTTATTATTTCTTTTTTCAAGCAGGAGCAGCAGCAGCAGTAGTACTGTGTCGTATGATTTGTGTGTTTGTGACATCGACTGTCTGCTGTCAGGCCCGACTCAAAAGTGCACAGCCTCGAGCGGCTCTCCCACCGCCCCGCTCTGCTTGGCAGCATCGAGGCTGAAGCCGCCGCGAGACGGGGCGACGAGGCACGCGAGCTTGCCAGGCGCCGACTCGAACAGGACAGCGGTGTCCATGTTGCCACGTGGCATGCTCGCCGCGTTGAGCACCGGCACGTGCGTGAGGTGAGAGGAGCCCGCAAACTCCAGCTGCTTGAAGAGGGAGGCCCAGTTTGACACCACGGCGGATGTGCTGCTCGCCCAGTCGAGCAGGCCCGGCTCTCCGGTTCGTGGCTCGGCAGCGCCCCTCAAAGTTGACACCGACTTGTGGATGAGCGCCGCAGACTCAAAGTCGGCTCGCTGATAGACGATCGAGGTCTCGTAATTTCCAGCATGCTCGACGCCGATGCCCGGCAGGCGATTGCGAAAGTCCAAAGTCATCAGACCTGGGGGCAGACAGGAGCGGCATGGGCTTTTGCGGGCGTGTGTAGCGGGGCGGCGTGTCCCGTGTCCGGCGCACCAAGGTCCGCCCCGCTCTGCTGCAGGAACCACGCTGTGGCCACGTCGTTGGACGAGACGAACGGAACGCCGCCTGCCGCCGCCGCTTCCGCCTGATCGAGCGGACTGGGGGATCGAACCGCGCTGGGAGGTCGAGCGCACAGCGGTGGGTTGCACACGCCTTTTGAGCCTCGAGCCACGCTGGACTGAGGTGGAAGCCTGCTACGGGCGGCGGATGAGCCCAGAGCTGCTTCATCTTGCCCGCGGCTGCGTGAGCCATCGCCGAGGTCTCGATTGCCGCGATGTCCTTGGCCCCGGCCACCTGCGGTAGATGGAGTCAAACTTAACCGTCCAAGGCAACGGAGTTATGTAAGGACTCTCTCGCCTCCGCTTGCCGGTTGCGCACGGCGTCCATGCGCTTGACTTCGCTCGACTCGCCCAGCATGTTGTGGAGGGAGTAAAAGGTGTGGGCGTCGCCAACAACGTGGCTCAGGCTGACCGAGAGCCACCACTTGCTCTTTCCCTGCCTCAGCACGGACACACAAAAGACGGGCTCGTCCTTGTTGACTGCGGTGGCTCCCGTCTTGACCGTCATTGGCCTGAGCGCAGCGACCATCTGGGAGTAGGACATCCCCTCCTGCTGCGGCAGCCTGTAGACTGCCGCCGAGCCTGGCAGAGTGCGGTGATTGCGCACCGTCCCACACTCAGGGCTATAGAAAAGATGCTCCACGCAATCACCTTTCGGATCGACGGGGTGCCTCAACACCGTGACACCGCCAGCGCCAACGAGGCTTCCCGCCAGCCATGGATTTGCACGTGCCATTTCTGCGACTCTATGCCGCAAGAAGTCGATGGGCGGCTGTCCCTCGTAAACAGTGATGGTGTGGAGGGCACTCTCCGTTCTCATCATCATCACGGACTGTTCGACGGGAAGGAGCCGGATGTCCATCGCGGCAGCACTCGAGAATGCCCGGCGAGATTGTGGAAGGATGGTGCTACCTGCGAGCTGCGCATGGTGAGACACTTTGGTCACAGCTCGTCGCCCCCAGGGCATCGATTGATGCCCTCACAGAGACTACTCACCGCCGTGGGGACGGCCGCAAACGGTTGACACCCGAAAGCCACGGGCCGTGTTCCGACAAGGAAAACAAAAAAACAAAAATAATTATGAACCAAGAGAGCTAAAGAGGTCTTCTGATGAACGCAGTATGGAAGATACAAAGAGACGGAGGAGCAACGAGCGCCCTGGCGTGAGCCAAAGACGCTCAAAGAGATCTTGTGTGTTAACAGCACCGCCGTGCGACCGCCGTGCGAAAACTGCGAAACGACAAACGAACGACGCCCAACGTCGAGCGAATGGCGTCGGCCGCATTCCTCTCGCGGTTTGGCAACCGCATGTCTGTGGTTGGACGTGACGGCAGCGTCACGCGACTTGAGGACGGCGGTGCACGTGCGGATCCGGGCAATCGGGGTTGTGCTGCAGCGCCAGCCCGCGGCAGCGCTGCAGTGCATCCTGGCAGCAACGCATCAGCGGCACCGCAGCCCCATCTCTGCAATGGCTCTCGCGAGTTTGCCTCTGCCCAGCAGCTACCTGCGGTCTCTTTCCAGACGCCCCCGCAGTCAGCGCGACAGGCTCTTGCCCCATCGCCACCTCCACCGACAGGATCGAGGTGCACGCTGCCGAAGCAGTGTCGTCCCCTCTCTCCCCGACGGCAGGCTAAGACCTCTTAAGAAATGAGGAGATTTGGGGGCTCAAATTGTCATTTAAGAGATTGCAGGCACGGGGGTCCCTCTAGACCGTTTAAGAAAATCGGCCTCACCGGCACGCGTCGCTGGGTTCCGCGCCGGTTTCTCCAATACTGCCGTTATTAGGCACGAACCCGCCACTGAAGACACATCTGTAAGTCTGGTGCACTGGCGGGAGCCATACTCGCATAGGGGACGCGTGCTAGCTGACTGTAGCCAGCTTCCCGGCCTCCGGCGTCTACCGGGGAGCCTCCCGGACCATCGACCTCGGGAGCTCTCCCGCACCGTTTAAGCGTTTAAGACCGTTTAAGGAATCGGCGGCCCAGCAGCTCTTAAAACCTGCCATGGCAGGTTTTAAGCCGTTTAAGCCGCAGGCGCCCCAGGGCCCACCCTTTATTAAGCCTAGGGGTACCCTAAGGGCACCGCATCCCGGGCAGTACCGGGCAGACGCGGGCGGAGGTGTGCAGTGTGCACAAACCGCTCTGGCCTCTGCACCCAACACGGTACAGCTACACGCAACGACACAGCGCTGGCAGTATGCACGAGAGACTGCACACATAATGCGGCCGGGCGGAGGAGTCAGACGAGACTTCTCCGTCCGGTACGTATCACGCAGTCGTTTCTTCGAGGGAAACCCGTGTATATACGGTCATTTAGAATATACCCGGAACCCGCCCCGTCTCTCAGGTCTCAGCTCTCATAAACCCGCGACTCCACGCTTGAAGTATACACGCTCCTGTGTGCCCCCCGCACACAGTGGCCACAGCTCCACTGCGCCAATCCTGAGCTCGCAGGGGGGAGGCGTGCAATCCATCACTCAGAAGTACATCCGACGGCGGCCATAGCCACCATATCCTCCGAGGCCTCCACGGCGCTGCCCTCCCCCGAGCACGCGCTGGATCAGGTTGGAGAGCATCAGCAGCTGCCAGATGTCCATCGTCTGCGCGCGCCGCACGAGCTCGCCAAACGACCAGCCGGCGGCCGTGCCTCCACCGCCGAGACTCCACACCATGCGGCCCAGCACCCCGGCAGAGAGGAGGTAACCGAGGTCCCAGCTCGACGAACTGAATCCGCCGTACCCATCGCCGGACCAGCCGCCGCTGTCGCTGCCTCGACGCCGCGCGCCATAGGTTGTGCGTCGGTCTCCGCCGCTGTCGTAGCCGCCCCGCTCGCGGTAGCCACTGCCGCGCCCCCCGTAACCGCTTGTCGCGGCCGGCGCGAGCCAAAAGTAGTACGCGAATGCGGCGGTGCTGAGCAGGAGGCAGGTGACTTGCGCAGGAGTGAAGCGCTGACCCGTGACACGCTCCATCGAGTCCGCGGCAGCATTCGCCGCAGACCGCGCCGCCGCGAGAGGCCCGCCCGGGTCGCGCACCGCGGTCATCACCACAAAGAGGACGAGGGCTGCGAGCGCCGCATTGCCCATCGACCATCCCGACACCAGGCAGAGCACGGCCGCCAGGCCTGCCGCGAGCTGGTGCGGAGGAGGTAGCGACCTTGCGAGGCCCCGGACGTCAAAGCCTTGACGGCCACCGCCGGCTCGTTCTCCTCCTCCGCCTGCGGTGGGCTGGCAGCGGGCCGGGAGCAGTGCGACCAGCTCGCCCGAGCGCAGGATCACGTTGTAGCGGCCGGTGGCGTCATTGAAGGACTCGACGCGCCCCTCCTGCCCGTTGAGGTCGGCGCGCTGCGTTCCAATGACGCGCACGACCTTGCCGACCAGTGGCGCCATGAACACGCCACAAGCAGCCCTGAAGAATTCGTTGAGTGAAATGCACAAAGTGAACCGCCGCGCTGGCCGTGATGTGGTGTCTGTCCTCGACCCAGCTCTAGCTTTAGTACACCGCTTGCTTCCCTTCTTTGGCCATGGTGTGAGGGTGAGCAAGGTTGATGACCGCACTCCAAGTCGCAAGTGCTCGAAGTACTCAACACAGGTACTACCCGAAAACGGAGTGGAGTAGACTAATTCAACTAATCAATCCCACTTCAACGATCGGCTCACTCGACAGGCCAACTCCATCGCGCCGGCTGACAGGTGGGAGCCTCCGGGCCCACGTTCCTCACGGCGAGCGCCACCGCGTCAGCGTAGAGCTGCGCGTCGCACCTGGTGATCTCCTCGATCCTCGCGCGCTGGGCCGCGCGCAGGCTCGCCGGGCGCAGGCGCGGGCCAGTAAGCGTCGTGCTCGGCACGTTGCGCAGCGAGTAGTTGAGCGGCGGGTCTTGGAGGCCGCGAGATCTCCAGCTCGCCGCCCTCCTGTCTGTGCAGACGAGGCCCCCTCCCGGCGAGAGGCTATACTGCTGCGTCGACCTGCAGATCGCCGGCTGAAGTCGCAGCCCCGTCTCGACGGCTCGCAGGAAGGATGCGAGGCAGGAGGTCACGCCAACCACGTCAAACGTACTGAGCCGCGCGCGAGCCTCGGGCAAGATCGAACAGCGGCGGCCAAGCGTCACGTCCGAGGAGTGCATCCCGCGCCGCCTCGGGCTGAAGCGCGTGTGCAGCACGCCGGCCCGCTCCGTCACCAGCAGGCCCGCCTGCGCCGCCTCGACGCCCTCAGCCCAGCCCATGAAGTCGCCGGGGAAGCCCTGCGGAGGCCACATCCTGTAGGCGGAGAAGATGTGCGAGAGCGGCTCCCGGACCACCGTGGCGGTCAGCACCTTGCCCCCGGCGGCGGCGTACACCTCTCGAAGCCGAGGCAAGGCGGGCGCGACCGTCTCGAGGAAGAATGCCATCCATCCCATCGCGTGAAACTCGACAGCGATTCGAGCCCGCAGCGGCGAGGCGTGAGGCGTCGCGGCATGGCGATCGCAGATGGTTAGGCCCCGGCCCATCCCATCTCGGCAGCTGCGGCCGAGGAGGCCGCCGAAGCTTGCACATATGAAGGCGGCCGACTCTTGGTACGGCACGACGGCGTCGAGGCGCGGTGTCTTGCGCACGATGTTTTGCTCCAGCCACGTCATGACCGACGTCCCGCCGGTCTTCTCAATGTGGTACAGCAGCAGCAGTGCGGGAGGCTCGGTGTGATGCTGCGTGTACAAGGTGCGGTTGTAGGCACCGCCGTGCAGCCTCTGCTCGAACCTCCGCTGACAGCATGTCCCCGGATGGCATCCTGACCGCTGGTTACAAAGACCGACGCTGCAGCTCGACATCAACGCGTGCGAGCCGTCAAGGGTTCGTGAGTAAAATTCCGCTAGGCATCACGCGCCAAAAAATCGAAGGAAAAGAAGTAATTCGTAAACACCCTCTTTAGCTTGTAAAGGTACCGAGCGAAGAGCCGAGCGGAAGGAGGACGGGGAAGATGACTCAGAGGAGGACGAACCAGTGGAAATTCAGTTGTCAGATGTCACGATGCATCCGAAGGGGACCCCAGCGCCGGCATCATCCGTAGAGGCACGAGTGTTCGAAGAGAGAGTGGACCTGAGCAACAACATGACTTGGAGGCAAATGATCGGAGTGGGAGTCAGAAATGTGGTCCTTGCGCGAGGGGAGCTCGATAGACTCGAGGGGCCAGGATACGCCGCAAGGAGGACGGAGTTGCGCCGAGAGGCGAAAGAAGCCGCGAGAACAAGGGACCGGCAGGCGGCGGCGTCGCAGGACGAGGCAGAAGAGAACGACGCGACAGAGGGGGAAGTGACAAGGGAGAGAACGACGAGAGTGGGACAGCCGCGAGGTGGCATGAAGGTTGCAGCGAGAAGCGGCGAGAGACTGCGAAAAGAGATACGAGGAGGCAGACCCCCCAGGGTGGGCGACGGCTAGCGCATCACACCCTCCTCTCCTTAAAATCCCTGTGTGGTGGCGGCGTGCCGTTCTCCCATCCCTCCCTTGGGTTGTGTGTTTTCTTTCTTTCTTTCTTTCTGTAAAGGGCAGATACGGATAACGGTTTTTTCTTTTCAAAAATATCGGTTACAATCAAAAGATTTGCCCGCTGAGCTGGTACGCGCCACCCCAAACCCGGCCGCGCGCTTTTCACCCGGATATGCTGCGGCTGTGCAAGTGCTTTGGGCCAGCAGTGGCGCCGGCTACCCACGCCGCCGAGGAGCCTTCGGTTGGTAAGGTCTCCATTCCTGCCACCTTCACCCTGTCTGAGCAGGGCACACCGCAAGGCGCGCTCCCCCTCTTGGCCCGTGCCGTTGCATAGTGGCCACAGGTGCGGCTGGTGGGGGATGAGGTGTTGGAGCGCGCGTCGATCTGCTGTTTCGTGATTGCGCGACACGCGCAGTCCCTCGCGCTCATTCCAGGGATGTGTGCCCCTAGGCACTCCGGAGCTGCTGCGGAAGTCGTCGACTTACGAAGCCGTCAAGCAGGTATGCTGGACCCTTAGCACTCGCCTACCATTTAACGTCTGTCCACAACCCCGAGTGTATCTCGTCGATAGGAACCTGGCTTCCCGACCTCCCCCATCACGAAAGCTCTTCGCGAGCAGTACGACTCGCCGGCGGCCGAGACGCCAAAGCAGGTCTCGCCGACGAGCATCAAGAAGAAGACGCTTAACTTTGGGAAGCCGCCCGAGCCTAAGCCCAACTCCACAAAGGGCCTGGCACAAAAGTACGAGCAGGCAGCGCAGCAATCCCGGCGGCACCGGCTCAGGTTGCAGTTCTCAGACGGTTTTGCGCTGCTTCTGTAGGTCGCCTCGCCGACGGTCGTGTCGCCACCAGCCAAGTCGACTAGCTGGGTCCAAAGCGGGGGGATCTACCAGAAGAATAAGAAGCCGAGCAGCCTACCCCCCAAGAAGTCGATCGACGATTTGCCCTGAGGGCCTCTTTAGGTGCGGAGGCTGATGTGGTGTGTATGTGTAGGCAGGAGAGGGTCAGGGAGAGCGAGGCGAGACCGAGAGGCGAGCGAGCGACGAGCGAGAGCCGGGAGAGATACGAGAGCTGCTTTTGTGCACAGTGTGGACTGGCAGCACTGGTGTGGTGGGCTGAGCTGAGTCGCACATGTCAGTGTGTAATGGGAATAGGAACACTTTTTCGTTTTTGAGTGTGGGCCCTTTCTATAGTACGGCTTTCTATAACCACATATAATGGTGTGTGGCGGCGAAGCAAAGGCCGATAGACGAGTCAGCTCGGTCGTCCTGGCACAGCGCGCGCCGCCGCCAGCGCTGCAGCGCACGGTCTGCCACATTGGGGTGGCCAGCCGGATATCTGTAATATCTCTCGACACCGTCTCACGCGGCCTGCAACACGCAAACGAGCTCGCCTGCGCCCCGCCCCCGCTACCATGGCCCGCTCTCACGCACGCTCCGAATGGCTCACATTTTGAGGCCGGGCCCGCCGGATGCCGAGTAGATGCACGAGTCGACGATCCCGGCGACGGTGAAGACGCCACCGACGATGGCGCAGAGGGAGGTGAGAAAGTACGAAAAGGCGGGGCGCTCCTCGCGGAAAGTGACCATGATGGGCGAGATGTCGTAGATGAAGAAGACGCCTGCTTATAGGGGGGGCGGGCTGAGGAGGCGCTCCTCGCGGCTCGCGTCGGCGGGGGCGAAGAGTGCGCCGGGCAGCACGAAGCCGTTCCGCGGGTCGTGCGCCGACTTGAACTGCTCGGTGACAGAGTACCTGGGCGGGCCGTCGGGACGCGTCTTGGCCGCGTCCTCTGCCGACGTGCCCCTGCTGCGCGGCGCACTGGCACGACGTGAGGTTGCGGCCCGACGCAAAGACGTACGTGGTGGGGACTACCTTGAGGTAGTACTGGAAGACGCCGGACCCGTTGTGCAGAATCATGGTCGACTCGTCGAGGGGCGACTGGCGGCCTAGGGTTAGGTTCGGGTTCGGGTTAGACTGGCGGCCTGCTCCTCGCGCCGGGCGGCGGCTGACAGGGCGGAGGGTGTGGTGCGCCTGGGTAGTGGACTAGGGTTAGGGTTAGGGTTAGGGTCAGGAGGGTGTGGTGCGCCTGGGTAGTGGACTCCGAAGGAGAGGGAGTGGATATACATATATAGGGCGGAGGGTGTGGTGCGCCAGGGTAGTGGACTCCGAAGGAGAGGGATAAATAATAATAATAATAATAATAGTGCGCCTG